>NW_026606157.1:10072500-10292500 GCF_029834395.1 Sorex fumeus | reverse complement strand
TTGAACTCCGTCTCCTTCCCTTTCCCAAAAATATCCATCAGTCCTTTGGCCCCGCCGGTGAACGTGAGGGACTTCCTCTTCGGCTCTCTCCTCCGGAGGGACTTGTCCGCCTGGGGCCGCAGCTTGGCCAAGGGCGGCAGACTCTGGCGGTGCAAAGTCCTCTCGGGGGTGCGGGCCCCGCTGTCGGAGGTGGGCCGCTCGCTGAGGGAGGGCCCCGTGCGGCGCAGGATGAGCTGGACGTCGCTGGCGTACTGGCCCCATTTGTTCAAGGAGATGATGGGGTTCTCGTGGGGGGCTAGGTGCCTCTCGGTGTCTCTCCATTTCTCAATGAGCGTGTACCGCCCGGTCCGACCTAGGCAGGAGGAACAGAGCATCAGGGCGCGGCCAGCAGCGGCCGACACGGGCCCCCCCCTCGGAGGCTGGCCTGGGCACGGGGCCGGGAAGGGCCGAGCTCTGCAGGGCCACCGTGGTGGAGATGCCCTGAGCGGAGCTGAGATGGGCGGCTCGGAGCCAGCCGGGTGCCTGCAAGGAGCCCGTCCTGGGCAGTGCGGACTGGAGCCCCGAGGCCGGGCTTGGCGGGCAGAGCGGAATAAACCTCTGCTTCGTGAACTCCCTGTTCCCAGCCCGGGACCTGGGGAGGTGGCACCCCGTTTCTCCCGAGGAGGCAGGAAGGCAGGGTGGCGCCTGCTTCTCGGGACTTCCGGGGCCCCTGACCAAACCCCGGCATGCACCGCCCAGCCCAGTGGTTCCTTGCCTGCCTCTGGGAAGTTACTTTCTGATATAGAGACTGTTTCTTACACACGCACGCTATGTGATGCAAGGGTTCGACTCACACATACGATGGAATCAGTGTCAAGGCAAGCTTACTCAGGGCCCATAATCTCGAAGAGAAACAGACAGACACAAGCTGTGTTCTTCCGGTGAGAACTCTCGGTCCCACTCCCGAACAATGTTCCCCTGCCTGTTTATCTCACAGCAGACGCCCGCCGGCCCCTCCCGACCCCGCCCTCCATCTTCCTCCCCTCCCCACCTCTCCTCCCCCCAAATCCAACCTCCTTGTCAATGTGGATGGTGAATGGTTCTGCATCTCTCAAATGATCTTTTTTTTTTTTCCTTCTTTTTTGGGTCACACCCAGCGATGCTCAGGGGTCACTCCTGGCTCATGCACTCAGGAATTACTCCTGGTAGTGCTCGGGGGACCATAGGGGTGCTGGGAATCAAACCCAGTTCAGCGGCGTGCAAGGGCAAACGTCCTACCCGCCGTGCTAGTGCTCCGGCTCCTCAAATGATCTCACTGCAGTTTAGGGGATGCCGTCCCAATGGTGTTTAATCTTCGGGCACTGAAGAGTCTGCTGCTCACCGAGCGACACCAGAGACGGCCGCTAGAGGACCCAAGGACAGTGAGGGAGTGCCCCCGAGATCGGGAGCTTAGATTTTATTAGGAAGGTTGGGTTTTAGACCATTTATGTAAGAATTAAATCCCCTAAATAATCACTTTTTAAAGATGCATTCTTGGCAAGGTCCTGCAAATTCCATTTCATTTACAGAAATTAAACCCCTCTTTTGCAAAACTTTTGTGTCTTTTATTAAATGCCCATTTAGTTAGACTCTGCGCCCTATCTTGGTGTGGCCTTGAAGGGTAGAAAGGAATCCATCTACCCCTCCACCCCTCCCTCTGACACTTGTACTAAGCAGCTTTGGCTATCTAGAATGTTTGCATATTGAAAGTAGATGAAATATTGGCTGATTTTGTTTTTAACAGAATAAGCAATTGAGTCTGATCCCAAGAATTATTAACTTTAAATAATGAGGAAAATTACATAGTGATTTTGTACAAGAGTAAGCTCTCCTGGGATAACTGGCACAAATTAAAAAAGAATAACATATTACTCTCCCTTAACTACTAAGATAGAAAATGTGATTATGATTATTGATTATGGAAATTTTGTTGGAAAATATCTAACAGAATTCAAATTCAATACAGTTCTCCCAAAAAACATTATGCCTTTATTTCACCACTTTTAAAAACTGCAATCAATTTTTACAACTGAATTCCCTCTGCCCCTTCTCCCTGAAAGATTTAAAAGTCAGTTGTGTTATTCATTCAACAAACATATTTTATCTACAAAATGCTAATAGTAGCCTCCAGTTCTGTGGGATTAATTCTGCCAAACGCTGGCTCATTAGTCCTCTTCATATTCGTTTTAGTCTGATTAAACTTGGATTAAAATTAAAACTAATTTTTTAATTTTAGTTAATTAAAATGAACTAAAATTAATTTTAGTTTAAAATTAAGGGCTGGAGCGATGGCACAGCGGGGAGGGCGTTTGCCTTGTACGCGGTCCCTGCGGCCAACCTGGGTTGATTCGTCCGCCCCTCTCGGAGAGCCCAGAAAGCTACCAAGAGTACCTCGCCTGCACGGCAGAGCCTGACAAGCTCCCCATGATGTATTCGATATGCCAAACACAGTAACAACAAGTCTCATGATGGAGACGTTACTGGGTCCACTCGAGCAAATTAATGAACAATGGGAGGACAGTACTACAGTGCTTAAAATTAAAATTTTAGTTTAAAAATCACTGTGAGAGTCGGGGGGCTGAGGTCAGACAAGCAACAGGGAAGCTGCAGGGGCCCTGGGGCATCTGTTTTCTTGACCTATGCCTCAGTTTCCCTGAGTTCCTAGCACCCCAAGAGCAGGGTCCCAACGAGGGACTGGATGGACCCAGGGCAAGCTGTGAGCTATCCTGGCATCGAAACGGGTCAGGCCAAGTGCTATAATATGTAACTGTAAGTTAAGAGCACGGTCATGGACAAACTCTGTCCTGACCCAAAGAGAAAAAAACTGGACAAGGACCCAGCTTAGGGTTAGGACAGGTTCATCTGACCTGAGCACTGAAGTCTGGGATCTAGAGTGAGGCGTCCCCAGGAGAGCCACCCTATAAGCTTAATGTATCTCTTACTGTGCCCATACAGAATGACCAATATTATTAAGAAGTAGAATTAAGATGAATGTTCAAATGGTTGTTGGATGAGGAAAGGAGAAGCGCAGCCCTAGATGGCATTTCACCCCTAGGTGGGTCATCTTGCTGGATGAGAATTTGTCCAAGGAGCAGCTTCTCCTGAGAAGGACTTTCCTTCTGTTGATGGTATGAACACACCCGTGTGTAGCTGCTCCCCCAACCCCTCATGATTTGGGAATATAGCTAAGGAGGAGAATTGAGGGGGATGGAGGAGGATGAGGAGAATCTAGCGGGACAGAGGAGGCATAAGGGAGTGGGTGAGACTGAAGGAGGCAGAGGGTGACGGGACTGGAATAAACTGCAACTGATACCAACCGGCCTGGCCTCGTTTCCTTCTTTGTCTTCCCGTTGCCATCGGCCGTCTGGGGTGGGGAAAACGGCCTGAGACCACCGAATACAGGTGGTGAGAGGGTACCATGGCTTGGAATGTATTTTATTTTATTTTATTTATTTATTTTGCTTTTTGGGTCACATCCAGCGATGCACAGGAGTTACTCCTGGTTCATGCACTCAGGAATGACTCCTGGTGGTGCTCGGGGGATCCTATGGGATGCTGGGAATTGAACCTAGGTCGGCCGCGTGCAAGGCAAACGCCCTACTCGCTGTGCTATTGCTCCAGCCCTGGAATTCATTTTTTGAATACACACCTACCCACAAAAACCCAACCCCCTCGAGGTCACAAAGAGCATCCCTATGAGGTCTAACTGTGGATTACGCTAGAGGCTGGTGTACTGGTGGCTTCACATACATTCTTTTGCCATCATCTCTGCTTTTGCCAGTCCGTTCATACTCTGCTAAAGGTGCAGCCAAAACGTCACTGCAGAGCCACAGTGAGTCTGGGGTTGCCCGTCAAGAGCAGCAAATCCCCCTGGTTAATAAACCTCGATTACTCCTTCGGGTAAGAAGAAGGCCAAAGCACTCTCCACTCAGTGGCCGTCGGTACACCGGGAGTCCCCTCAGAAGAATGCGAAGTGTGGGACAGCGTGTCTCGATGCGGGACGGGGTGCTGAGGGCGTCCCTGGCACCCGCAGTGGGCTGGCAGCCGAGCCACCTCTGCGACGGGCTGACGGGGCGTGTCTCTGGGGCGTGGGGGCAGGACGGGCACCAGGGCTGAGGGTGTCTCTGCCCAAGGTGCCAACGTCTCAGAAAAGGCCTGCACCGAGCTACTGAGGGAGCAGAGGGGGGGAGATTCCAGCAAAAACACTTTTCCTCTGGCTCACAGACTCTTATTCTTGAGTCTGAGTATGACGGACGGACACATGCTTGGTGGGCACTGCGGGGTCTCTCCTTGGAGATACTGTCCAGGAAAATGCCACTGCCTTGACTTTGGAAAAAGTCTTTTTTTTTTTTTTTTTGCTCTTTGGGTCACACCCGGCAATGCACAGGGGTTACTCCTGGCTCTGCACTCAGGAGTTACTCCTGGCAGTGCTCAGGGGACCATATGGGATGCTGGGAATCGAACCTGGGTCGGCCGCATGCAAGGCAAACGCCCTACCCGCTATGATATCTCTCCAGCCCAAAAGTCTTTTCTTTTTCTTTTTTTCTTTTTCTTTTTTGGTCACATCTGGTGGTGGCCCGGGTTTACTCCTGGCTCTGTGCGCAGGGACCCTCTGAAGTGTGAATGCACCAAGGCCAGTGTCTGACCCTGGACACTCCTGTCTAGAGCCACTTACATGGACAGACACGGACAGTATCATGCTGAGCGGAATGAGTCAGAAAGAGAGTGACAGACACAGAAGGACTGCACTCATTTGTGGAATATAAAATAACATAGTATGAGACTGACACACAGGACAGTAGACACAAGAGCCAGGTTGGCAGCCTGTCTCGTGAGCTGGGGGAGGAGGCAGTTGGGATGGAGAAGGGATCACTAAGTCAGTGATGGTTGGAGGGATCCTTCGGGATGGGAGATGTGTGCTGAAAGAAGATAAAGGACCCAACGTGATGTCCTCTCAGTATCTGTATTCCAAACCATGATGCCCCCAAGTAGAGAGAGAAAGAAGGAAGGTTCCTGCCACGGAGGTAGGGGCTGGGATGGGGTGGGGGTGGCGGGAGGGACATGGGGACATTGGTGGTGGAAAATGCACACTGGTGGAGGGATGGGTGCTCGATCATTATATGACTGAAACTTAATCATGAAAGCTTTGTAACTATCTCACAGTGACTCAATAAAAAATAATAATAATTAAAAAAAAGCTACTGGGGCTGGAGCGATAGCACAGCAGGGAGGGCGTTTGCCTTGCATGTGGCCAACCCGGGTTCAATTCCCAGCATCCCATGTGGTCCCCTGAGCACCGCCAGGAGTGACTCCTGAGTACAGAGCGAGGAGTAACCCCTGTGTATCGCCGGGTGTGACCCAAAAAAGAAAAAAAAAAAAGCTACTTACAAAATTTGCCCCCAGCTCGATACCTTAAATAACAAAGAAATGTATGGTAATAGTTGTAAAACTAGGTAGAAAAGAATGGGAGAAAGAGCTGGGTTTTCCTTCTGGGTTTTGGGCTACACCCAGTGGTGCTCAGGGTTCATTCTGGACAGTGCTCGGGGGACCCAAGGGGATGCCGGGGATCAAACCCAGGTCGGCCGCGTGCTAGCCAAGTGCCTTCCCACTGTGCGATCACTCTGGCCCCCAAAGCTGTTTCAGTGAAAAGGCAGTGAAAAGTAAGCTGAAAGGGTTTTAGAACTCAGTTGGAAGGAAAGAACATGTGATGGAATGAAGAGCCTTCCCTTCCGTCTCACTGACGGTCAAACGTAACTCCACACACTAGCCCCCAAACGGAAGAAAATGTTGCCGAAGGCTGGCTTCTCAGCCACGTTCTCACAGGACGGCCGGACAGGACTGGAGGGAAAGGCTTGGGCGGGGGGGTCCTCGCTCAGAGGGGAGCCTCCCGGGGCACTGAGCCCCACCGTCCACTGCCGTGCAGCGTGCCAATGGCTTGGTCCGGCCCGAGCTGACCCGCCGGCCTTCTGGTACCAGGCGGGGATGCAAACCCCTTCCGGGCTAGGAGCAGGGAGACCGGGCCCAGCACCATCCCTGGGTAGAGGGGCCGCGGTGTAGGCATCCACCCTGGACTCCAGCCATCTTCCGGCCCCTCTGGGGGTGGGGGAAAATCCCCCCACGGCTTAGCCCCCGCCCCACACCTGCGCTGGAAGCAACCCATGAGCACTGCAGGGGAGACCCCACGCCAAAGCGCCACCCCAAGCAGCCTTAGAGCAGATGGGAAGGAAGGCTGCCATGGAGGGGCACCCAGGGGAGTGGCCAGGGGTCCCGGTCAGTCCACCCGCCAACCCCGAGAGCCCAGGGCACTTACCGATGGCCTGAGCCAAAGCGATCACGACCTCCTGGCAGGTGGTGACCTCGGTGACGCCACACACAATCCTCTGTACTCCGTCCACCCAGACCTTGAGCTCCATGGCGCCCGCCGTCGCCCGGACGCCCCGAGGTGCTCATCGGGCGCTCAGGGCATGCCGCTGGCCGGGCGCGCGGGCGGGCGGCACCTGAGCAGCAGCTGCAAGGAGGGAGCGTGGTGGTCAGTCAGGGCCCGGCTCGACAGGCGTGGTCACCCCACCCCGCTGCCCTGCACAGTCCTGCCACCTAGGGGAGCCGGGTGGGGGGGGGGGGGCGGCCTACCCTCCCGGCCAGGCCCCTCCGCTCACTGCAGAGGCTGCTGGTGCTGCGAAAAAGCTTCTCGGTGCTGATGTTGCCGGGAAAGTTTCTGTTCCTGCCCCTCTAGAACCATAAATGCTGAGGCTCTGCCCAGAGCCGGCCCAGGAGCACCCGCCTCGGCCCAGGGGCCGCCTTCCAGGGCCTGGCCTCGCTCCGGCCCAGGGCTGTCTGGCTGCACCCCCAGTCCCGGCCAGCGTGTGCCCAGGGGCGTGGGAATAGCGGCCGGTGGGAAGGAAAGGCGGGGAGTTTCCCACCAATGCCACGAGGCCCCTTCCCGGCCAGCCGGACGCCGGGACGGACAGTCCGCCCCACTGCCCGGCTCTCAGCCCGTCCACGAGCCTGTCCTCTGTCCCGGCTGCCGCCGTCCTACACGGGTCCTGCCTGTGGGTGACAGTGGTCCTACACACTGGGGCTGCCAGGCGGCTCACCCACGGGGCCCCTCGCACGTGTGCCACGGATGGTGTCTTGCGGCAGGGAAATGTCACAGAAAGGCCAGGGCACGTCCTTAGCAGGTAATGAGAAGCGGGAGGAGCCCCGAGGAACCTCACCCCGCATTTCTCTGGGGCCAGTGACCGCTCTGCACGGACCGTGGCTTTCTAGAACTTCTCTGAACACTGCAATGAGGCTGCTCTGTCGCCAGGGCATCACGTCCCTGTGACGGGCACCGTCGGAGCAGAGCCCACGCTGAGCCCGGGTGCCCACTCACTGCCGTTCTGACAGGTGCCTTGGCGGCGTGGACGTCACTGCCTGCCCACGTGGCCTTGAAACCACGTACCACCCCCATGCACTGCTGGTCAGATGCTCGTCTTCCTAGAGAAACAGAGGCCGTGAAAACGGCGCCATCACAGGCAGCGGGGGCGGGGCTGGGGGCTGCCCAGGGTCCCTGGCACGAGCCACACCCGTCACAGACCCAGTGAGGAGGAGGTCGGGCAGAAACCCGCCCGTGCCAAGGCTCGCCACTGTGTCCTCAGAAGCAAAAGGCCTCCTCCTGCAGGTCACTGTGGGCCGTGCCCCGTGGTTACTCTGCCCGGCAACCTGCCCCCACTCCCATCCCAGGAGTCCCCTCTCTCCGCAGAGCAGGGGTCCAGGCCTCCGTGTCCTGGCTGTCCCCCCGCCCCCCTCTGCCGCGCTTTTCCTCATGGGTGAGCCCAGGTGCTAACTCAGGGTGGCAGGTAACCGGAGAAGGTGGTCACGCGGAGGGGCTGGCGGGAACCCGGAGGTGACAACCGATAGTCAAGGGCTGTGACCGGGCAAAACCCTGCGGTATTGGGTTCAACTTCCGGGAAAAGATAGAAATCTCACCGTTCGTGATGCTGCCACCGTGAAAAGCACGCCACGCGGTGGAGTTCCTAAGGAGCCTCAAGCCAACACCTGGAAAAGGTGTCCCCCAAACTAAGCCACACGCTACTGTCCTTTCTGGGGGTGGGGGAGTGATGCTGTGACTGCATGAGCCACAGCTGGCCACGCCGCGGGCCACACGTGCCGGGTCGGGCCACGCACAGGCACCGCCCCTCAAAGTGCCTTTCGAGTCAAGAACACGAACACAGGGGCTGGAGCAATAGCACGGCCGGTAGGGTGTTTGCCTTGCACTCGGCCGACTCGGGTTCGATTCCCAGCATCCCCATATGGTCCCCTGAGCACCGCCATGGGTGATTCCTGAGTGCATCGCCGGGTGTGACCATCCCCTCCCCCCCCCAAAAAAAAAGAACACGGACACATTCTGTTATGTTTGACAGGCGCAAAGGCAAAACCAAGGCCCTCACCCCCAGGAATCACGCAGGAAGTGCCGTTAAATACTCCCATCTGGGGCGTGTGAATGCTCAAGCCCCCCCCCCCCAAGGGGGCTGACGGCCAGGTTCAGCGTGGTCAGTACACTCTGGATCACAGTGCTGCGTGGGTCAGACACTCGATGTCCAGAGACGACTCAGGAAGTGCGGGGACGCTGCTCCCAGCCACAGCTCTCAGCGCCTGGCCCCTCTGACAGCGACAGTGACACCGTGAATGAAGCCACCCAGAACTCTGCCAGCGCTCTGCCTGCAAAGGCCCTGGGTTCCGGCCCCCGCACCGCCCGGGTCAACGAATGCCATGTCTGCACCCCAGACAGACCACTCCAGCTGCCGAGGGGAAGGGAAGTGGGATCGGGTGCTCCTGGTGCCTCACCCTGACCCCAGTAGGTCGGGGCTCCCCCATGCGGGCCTCTCAGCACCCCACACAGAGCCTGTCTCCTGGGCCCTGGCCCAATCTCCAGGAGAGCCAAGCGGTGCCCTGCTAACGTGTCTCCCAGGGAGTACCACGTGGAGTGCCACAGAGATGGGATTTCCTATTTAGCACACAGACATGGCACGGGTCATCAGGGGCTCACACCCGGGCACAGTTTAGATAACGCCAATGGCAGCACGTGAAGATGATCCAAACACCTAAGACTATAAGCATGCTTTTGAGTCAGAGAGCTAACCCAGAGGATGAGGGGCGTGCCTTGCATATGCCGGACCCAGTTCGACCCCCGGCACCACGGAGGGGCCATGAGCCCCATCAGGAGTGAACCCTGAGCCCAGAGGCAGGAGCGGGTGCTGAGCACCACCCAACTGGAACAGAAACAGTTTTTGTTTTAAGTTAAACAAGGAAAAAAAGCCTCACAGTCAGGAAGAATGAACATCTGGATGTTTGGCTGGCAGACGGACGTGATAGGAAGGATTTGTCTCTGAAAACAAAGGACTGATTTATCAAGCCAATAAATTCATTGTGGAGACACAAAAGTCAAATAAAAGCCGCTGGGGACAAGGGCAGCTCCCTAGTGCTGGGAGGGGGAGGCTTCGGCCGCACCAATCCCACCGGCACAAAAGCCCACCCAGCAAGTCCTCCAAGCGAGCCCACCAAGCAAGCCTACCAAGCAAGCTCCTTTCGAGGGGGTTAAGAACACTTTCAAGGACAAAGTGCTTTGCGTTATTTTCCCATATTCATGATCACGACCATCCTGTTGTTCGTCGATTGCCTCGAGCAGGCCCCAGTAACGTCTCCTTCCTCCTAGCCCTGAGATTTTTAAAAAGTGCCATATTCAAGGCTCTTTCAGGGTTAGGGGAATGAGACCCATCATTGTTACTGGTATTTGGCATAGTGGGTACGCCACGGGGAGTTTGCCAGACTCTGCCGTGTGGGCCGGTTACATTCGGTGGCCTGCCAGTTTGTCAAAAGCAAGAATGAGACAATAAGGCATTCGCGGCCGCTGAATAAAGCCGCCAAAATAAGGCATTTCCTTCCGGGAGCTGGGTTTTATAGTCTCTGGGTCTTGGCCGTTGATGGAATTACACGGCGCTGGGGGGCAGTTGGTAGGTGTGACCCCCAAGCGTGTGGAGAGTGGTCTCAGCATGCTGGTGGCTGGTTCTGGAGGTCTTTGGCTGCTGGTCCCTGGTGAGGACAGTCAGGCACGGGGTGGGAGACTCTGCTGGAGCCTAGTGTGATAATCTCTGGATCCTGGCCGTTGTTGGGGTTACACGGCAGTTGGTGGGTGTAACTGTCTAGCTACTGGAAGGTGCAGTCCCAAACCGTGCAGGCTTGGAGATCTCAGCCCCGGGTCCCGCACACCTGGGTTCCTCTGCCGGTTCCTTTATGCGTGAGGTTCATCCAAGCGTGTGGAGAGTGGTCTCAGCATGACTCTGGCAGGGTCCCGAAGGTCTTCGGCTGCTGGGCCCTGGTGAGGACAGTCAGGCACGGGGTAGGAGACTCTGCTTTGTTCTCTCCCGGGAACTTCCATATTTATCTCAGGAATTCAGGAGCCGGCAGCCATGTGCTTCTTCCCTGGCGGGAGGGCAGTGAGTGGGGCCCGGAGCCGCGGGCAGGGCAGAGGGCCGAGTGTCCTCGTACAAACTGACCGAGCAGCTCCACAGCCTCTTCACATTGCTGCTTCCCGTGGCGTGTCCCCCAACTCTGGTCAGTTCTGAACTGGGGGGTCTCTCCCCACCGAGACTGGCCGGGAGCTGGAGCTCCACTCAACACAGTGAGCGCGGACAGAGGACGCTCCTCCCGGTCGGAGGGGCACGGGCTACCCACAGCACAGACCTTCCGGCCTGGGGGCACCTCTCCACTGAGGACCGAAGTCCTTGAACTGAGAGCCGAGTTTCTTGTCTCCACTCGGCGCCCACGCGCTCTGTGCACACACACTGCCTGTAAAGCGTGAGACTGCTCTCTGCTCTGCTCACACTCAAAACCCATCTCGCGCCTAGGTGCAGTTCCTGCCTTTGATGCTGAGACTTGTGGCTTCTTTGCTCACAGGCGATTGTCTGCAGGATGAAAGCTAGTGGGCTAAAGGATTTGCCTCGAGGGGTTCTGGGGAGGGGCTGGGAGAGAGGGAGAGAGATAGAGACAGAGAGACAGAGACAAAGAGAGACAGAGAGAGACACAGAGAGCGAAGAAATAGCTCCGGGTCTCATCTCAAGGCTCTTCCTGCTCTTCCTTACAAAATGCTCATTTTCAAATGAAAGTGACCAAATGCACAATCTCTGGCCCGAACGTGCTTGTGACTCTCTCCCGAGAGGCAGCACCCACAGTCCTAGAGCTTACGTGGGGGCGGCGTTACCCACCGTCCCGCTCCCTCCATCCTCACTCTCGAGGGGCTTGAAGGATCGGGGGAGCCCCCAGGGCGGGGACCCTGGCGGTGCTGGCCTAGGAACGGCGCACGCGCCCCCTCCACCCCTCACTCCCCCTTTCAGGATCACGCTTGGTTGTAAACGCCCTCAGCCTAAGTCGCTATCATCTGGGGCCCATTTTCGATGCTTCTTTGTAACATCACCGGGCGTTCTGTCAGGGTCTCAACATCCCCGATGAGAAATGACCGAGTCCGGCCGCCTGAGGCCGCAGGATAGGCTCCCCGGCTGGCCTGGCCACTAGCCGGGTTCTGGGCGAGGGAGGGTCTCCTCCCGCCTCTGCACTCAGGCAGGGAGAGTGGCAGATGCAGGGACCCTCTGTGCCACCAGCCAGGACAGCCGGTCAGCCAACCCCAGGCACCAAACCCTCCCCTCACCCCCATGAGTATGGCCAAAGCCTCAGGGAGGCGCTCCACTCCGGGGCAGCTGCTGTGGCCGCTTATGTAACCGTTGGCTCCGGGCAGGGAAGGAGCCCAGATGTTTACTCAAACGGCCTTTGTGGGCACACGGGATTAAGGCGCGGCACCTAATCACCCTGGAAGGGGGCCAGGAGCGAGGCCGCGGCCGCATGACGCCAGCACACAGGCATCCCAAACCTCCGAGGAACGCAGCTGGCCCGGGGCTGACCCCGCTTCAGGTCGCCACGTGGGGGGTCCAGGGAGCCTCGCTGCCCACGCGGGGAAGACCCGCAGACCTCGCAGGCTCCGGGGGACGAAGATCGCACAGGCTAAGCACGGCAGGGCCGGGACATGCTTCCCTGGGACTGTGTCACACACGGGGCCAGATTTGGGCCAGGGGACAGGTCAGCGGCATCTCGGGGCGCCTGAGACAGACGCTGCAGACAGACACACCCCTGGCCACTCCCCTTCGGGAGAAGAGTCGGTTTCTCTTTAGATCTGACAAATTTGAAAGTCTTTCATGGGGGTAAAAAAAAAAAAATCAAACTGTCGCCCCCAAAAATGGTTGAAATGAGTAAATGCAGGATCATAGATCATTCCCAAGAATAGACCCAGTGAAGCAGCAGGTCGACGGGAAAACTCCCAGACCGGAAGTGTGCCAGACGTGAACCCCCCGAGCTTCCTGGACTGGTCAGCCAGCCCGCGGCTCTCACGGGACACGCAGCCGCTCCTGGGTGGAGGGAGAGGATGGGAGAGGGCGCTTGTCGGGGATGCCCAGTGCCCGGCAGCCCAAGCCCCGCGGGGGTCCAGGGGATGCCCAAACCGGCTCGCCCTCCCTCCAAGGTAAATAAAATAAGCTGAGTGAAGAAACGGCATCTCTCGGTGGATTTCCTTGGGACACATTACGTCGATCATACATAGTTGAGTCAGCCTGACTACCCAGGGTTTCCCTGGATAGACGCTGAAGCACCGGGCATACGGCCGGCCCTTACACGCACACCTGATACTGTTTCCTGCTCAGCCCCCTCTTCACACACACACTGGGGGTGGGGGGCACACGGGGGTGGAGTGCTGGGGAGAGCACCCACTCTGCATGCAGGTGACCTAGGACCCAGCCCCCCACCTGGAACAGCCCCCCGGGGGCTGCGGGTGGGGTGAGACGCCACCCAGTCGCTGCTGGCCCTGGCCCCGGAGCGGGCGGGCAGAAGGGACCCCCGGCCCTAAGGGATGCTTAGAGGAGGCCGTTTGGCGTTCTCCTCGCCAGCAACTACACGGGGCTCCTCAGTTTCGGGTTATCTGGCTTGGCACGGGTGAGGGAGAAAAACGAACATGTGACCGCACGGACATGGGACTGCACGGACACAGGACCGCACAGACACAGGTCACATGGACATGGGACCGCACGGACACGGGACTGCACGGACATGGGACTGCATGGACACAGGACCGCACGGACATGGGACAGCACAGCACGGGATGGCCCCAGGCAGAAATGCAGGTGCTGATCTCTGCGGGAGCCCCCGGGGAGCTGGTGCTGGGGGAACTAAGCCCCCAGCACTGACCTCAGGGCCTCTCGCGGGCTCCCACCGGGCTCTTCCCCTGCCCACAGTTCCTTATTCTCTGCCCACACCTAGGGTGGGTTCCTGGGGATGGAAGGGTCCGAGGTAGCACCTGCCCCCTGCACCCGCCTCTGGCCCTACACGCGCTGGTTGTCGCGGGGTTCGAAGGCTGAGCTGGCGGGAGCCTCAGAGAGAGGAGCCCATGCTCCAGAGCGTGGCAGGGGCACGTGCTTCCGGCATGCAGAACCTCTGACCAGCCCAGCACGGTCCCGCAACGCCGACGGATACCTGTCGCCTCGGATGTGCTCGCGACCTGCCTTGGGTCAGCGCAGGACAGCCCAGCAGCGGGGCGCGTCCCCCTGCTGCCTTGGTGCTGGCTGCATCAGACCAGCCGCGTCCGCAGAGATGTGCAAGGAAACTTCCCTGCCCAACCCCTGCCCCGTCTCACCTCGGACACACCCCTTGCCACGCGCTTCCACACTGGGCTGTGCGTGATGTGGGTGAGCGCGGTGCTGGCTCCCGGCTCCTCGCGCGGGGCGGGGCTGGCCCCCTCTGCGGTGGGAGCAGGGACCCCGGAAAGCCAGGCCACAGGGCCGTGCTGGGGAGCCAACTTCAGCCACTTATGACGCACCACACCCCGGGCCAGGAAGTGCCTTGGAGTCCTACTGTGCGCCAGACACTAGCTACCGAATAGCGAACTATTTACTTACAGCTTATCAACTTTTAGAGTAAAGAAAATTCATGAAAATTAAATATTCATGCTGCCATATTCCTCTCTACCACACACTTGAGTTTTGTTTCGTGCCAAAAATGCTTGGCCTAGCATCACAGGCTGTAAAAAAAAAAAAAGGTGTTCTTAAGATGGCAAAAACTTGGGGCTGGCGCAATAGCACAGCGGGTAGGGCGTTTGCCTTGCACGATGCCGACCCAGGTTCAATTCCCAGCATCCCATAGGGTCCCCTGAGCACCTCTAGGAGTGATTCCTGAGTGCAGAGCCAGGAGTAACCCCTGTGCATCGCCGGGTGTGACCCAAAAAGAAAAAAAAAAAAGAAGGCAAATACTCAGTATTTGACTATAAGAAAATAGACTCCGTCTCACCTAGAGAATGAAGAATCCTACTGCTGAACTGGATACAATTTCTGCATCCCATAAGGTTTCTTGAATCCTCCAGGAGTGATTTCCGAACACAGAGCCCCAAGCAGTGTAGCCACCCCGCCCCCCTCCTGGAAAAACAACAAACAAAAACCGAAAAAAAAAAAAATAATAAGAATAGCTTACAGAACCTTCTAGAATATTCTCTGAAAACAGGACTCCTTTCTGATCTGGGCAGTCCAACTTCCCCCCGAGCTCATGGGGCATGGCAAACTGTAGACTTAAAATTCAACTATAAACACAAAGCACTGGTGACGAAGACCGAGTGTGACTGTGCTCGCAACGAGGACACAGTGATGGAGAGGAAAGAGCGGAAGTCGGCGCCCGGCCCGGCGAGACGGCCCCGGCAGAGACGAGCCTGTCTGTTCTGTTTTAGTTTATGTTCAACCTTTCTAATCCCACGGCTCTTTGTAAGAAACTCAATCCCAGCCAAACAAAGTCCAGCACAAATGACCAGATCATGAAAGCCGACACAAACATCCTCGAGGGGAAAGGCAGGCCCAGGCCTCCCGAGAGGCCACAAGGCGCGTACGGCGAGGGCAGGAGGCCAGTCACCGGTCACTCATTAGCAGGAAGGCGGGTATTCTTATTTATTTATTTTGCTTTTTGGGTCACACCCGGCGATGCTCAGGGGTTACTCCTGGCGGTGCCTGGGTGACCGTATGGGATGTCGGGGATCAAACCCGGGTCAGCTGTGTGCAAGGCAAACGTCCTACCCACTGTACTATCCCTCTGGCCCCAGACAGGTGGTTCTAGGGGAGCGATCAGTCACAACTTCAACTAACCGGCCAGTTTCAAGCACCCCATAATGTAAAAGAAAACCAAAGAGCCGGTCTTGTCCCCTGGGACGGATGGGCTCCCCCTGCCGAGGGCAGCCAGGCCCTGGGAAGGAGCAGAAAGAGAGCAGAGAGAGGCGGTCAGTCAGACGTGGTGTGGAGCGGGGACGAGGCTTGGAAGGAGGGCGTCACCCTGCGTGTGTGAGGTCTTGGGTTTGATCCCCAGCACGGGAAAATATGACCAAAGATGCTTCAATGGTTCACATGGGATGAGAACAAGACAACACCCACACCGCACCCCAGCCCCCTTGGCGGGGAGGAACCCAGGAACCCAGTTTAGAGCGCTGAGATCCTTAACGTGCCTTTGGAATTGGGGCTTCTTGTTCCGGCCACCAGAGGTCGCCCGTCCCCAGGGAGAGGGACCGGGAAGCCCAAGGTCTCCGCCTGCGCCTGAGGGGGTCCCGGGAGAGGCCTGATGGCCAGGAGCAGCCTCTGGCACGGTGGCAGGGGTGGGGCGGTGAGGTGGGTGCCCCTCGCGGGAGGAGGGTTTCCAGGACTCTGGCCCAGAGCTGCTGAGCGTCACTCCTGGCGATCTGGGCCAGCGCGGGCAGCAGGTTCCAGTTTCGCTCTGCCCAACTGACCTGAGTCCTGCCCCAGGCCCAGCCGCACGGTTGGTGGCAGCCTCGCTGGGGCTCCTCCCGGGCTCCATTCCGGGCAGCGCAGGGAAACAAACCCCCCGCCCACCAGCCCAGTCCAGAACCGGGGTCAGGACGCAGACACCCCACCCGCTCCACGGCCCGTCACGGGGGACAGCGGGTGGCCACGACACAGGTCAGCGGGGCCCCGGGAGCCCAGGATGGCAGATGCCCCCAAGCCCCCGGTCACTCCGTACAGGGACAGAGGCGAGGAGAGGCCGGCAGAGACCAACGTCCGGGCAGAAGCGTGGGCACAGGCCACCTGGGTGACAAAGTGACATGCGTCCTCGCCCTCACAGTGGCCTCATGAGGACAGGAGAGGAGACTCAGACCTCGCTGCCGTGGCCCCTCCATCCCGCGGGACCCGCACGCCACCCTGCCCCGACTGGCTGGGGGTGCGCTGTGCCCACTCTCACCCGGGTGCATGCTGCAGGGACCAGAGAAGCCTCCACCGCGAGGGTGGATGGTGTCCGCTTCACGTGTCAGTCTGCCCAGGGCTCTGAGGGCCGGAGCTGCTGACCGCCGCTGGGTCACTCTCCTGGGAACAGCCCAGTCCCCGCGTGGCCCAGGTCTCGGTCTCTCAGGGGCTCCACGGTCCACATCACGCACCTCACCCCTCGGCACGAGCCGTTTCCCTGAAGGAAGGCAGGGCTGGGGGGAGCCTCTCCTCAGTGACAGACATGCAGGGACAGACGTGCGGGGACAGTGCTTTCTGCGTTTGGCAATTTCAGAACACACACACACATGCACACAAATACATCCTCACACACACAAATACTCTTACACAGATACACACAAAAAATGCTCTCTCTCACACACGTTCACAGACTCACAGACACACACAGTCACACACAAATGCTCACACACTCACAGACACAAACACTCAGACACACTCTCACTCACACAAAACCTCTCTCACAGACACACATAGACACACTCATACAGACACACAGTCACACATAAATGCTCACACAAATTCACATACAACAGATGCACAAACATACAGACACAAACACACTCATATAGACACACCCACTCACATACAGACACACACAAATGCTCTCACATACTCATACAGACACATTCACACAAGTACAAAAAGAAAAAACTCTCAGATGCACAAACTCATAGACACACAGGCACACACAAATACAGTCAAAAACAGACACACAAATACACTCATACAGACACGCAAAGACACACCTCACACACAAATGCTCACATAAATTTACAGACAAACACTCACAATCGCTCTTATACGCACTGACACACACTCACACACACAAATGCTCACATAAATTCACAGACACACTCACAATTGCTCTTATACGCACTGACAGACACACACTCACATACACACACAGACACACAAATACTCTCACACACAGACACGGATTCATATACAGTTACACTCTCATACAAACACACACATAGACACTTGCACACAAACACACACAGCCACTCGCACGGACTTACACAACATACACTCACACACATACACACAACACAGATGCTCGCAAACAGACTGGCTCTGTCCAAAGGCCCGTGCCCTCACGCACACTATCACTGAGTCGCCCTGAAGCCTGAGCCTGGGCTTGGCTGCAGCCCGGCCCCATCTGACCGTCTTCTGTGTGAAGCAATGAGACTGACCTTCCTTAAACACTCAGACCCCCGTGCCGGTGTGCTGAGCCCCGGACCCGGGGAAAGTGTGCACTTCCACTCTCTCTTCCCAAACCAGGCTTGGCATCGCCTGTTAGCGACACCAAATGTTCCATGATTTTCAAGGGTCAAATGCGCCTTTTAAAGAGTGTGTGGGCCAGAGCACTGGGACAGTGGGCACACACCTAAGGCAAATGGCCCGGGTTCACTCCAGGCTCTGTGCTAAGGGTGGACTCCTGGCTCTGTGCTCAGGGCGGACACCCGGCTCTGTGCTCAGGGCTGACTCCTGGCCTTGTGCTCAGGCTCACCCCTGGCTCTGTGCTCGAAGACTGTATGTGGTAGCAGGGGTCAAACAGGGTCTACAGCGTGTCGGCCCTGGGGCCGGGTGCTGGGCCTGCACACAGTCCTTTCTATCGAAGCATCCCTGCTCACAGGGCCCTGCTTGCCCTGGGGCTGAGGCACCTGCCCCACCCTATCCCGGGTCCTGGGGCACCACAGCAGGACGCCGCGACACACAGGCTCTCACCCCCAGGAGTGACGTTGCTTCTTTTAGCAGTGTCCACCTTGGGGGCAGCGGAGGGCGGGGAATTCCAGTTTGAAAAGACAAAAAACATGAAAATACACTTGGGGAAAATACACTCGCCCAACCTGAGCACTGCAGAGAGAGCCCAGGGAAAGGCCAGGTCGCCACCGAACGTGGCTTCCAGCTGTGCTCCCAGCATCCTGTTTTCTTAACGGAGATAAAAAGTTTATATAAATGAACAATGAGCTAACTGGACCAAAACAAATAAAACAGCGTGAAACCAGAGAAGGGCAAGAGGCGCCACCCTCGTGCCAGCGGCCAAGCCCGACGGTGTGGCCTGGAGGGGCCGGGCACTCGGCTGAGGCCAGGGGGTGGGGCATCACGCAGGCTCAGGGAAAGCACCAGCCCCGTCCCCCGCCCCAGGACTCGGGGAGAGACTCGGATCAATCCCCAAGCAGGAAAGCACCCACAAAACCCAGCCACACGCACAACGCAGTGCAGTTCCTCGTAGCTCCCAGGCTGTTGAACGCTGAGGACAAATGGAAATGACTTTTCCAGAGAAAACCAGGCCCCTTCTGATTCCTCTGCTTCAACAAAGTCTCAAGCTGAAGGTTCAGAGTCTCCAGCTTCAGAGAATATGACCGGCGGACCGGCAGAAAACAGGATGAGGATCCAGATGACAGTAATTTAGAGACAGATTATAAGGTCTGACCGGCCACCGGCACCATCAGTGCCCACTGGTCAGAGCCCCTTGGTCCTGGGGTCCCGGCAGCAGAGATGAGTCATCACGCAGGGAGAGGCTTATCAATATACTGAAGACACAAATGCAGGCACGGAGAAAGCCTTATCAATAGCCTTATCAATACACAGAAACATACAGAGGCAAGGAGAGCCTTATCAATAGCTTCATTGATACACAGAAGCATACAGAAGTGAGGAGAGCCTTATCAATAGCCTTATCAATACACAAGAACATACAGATGGAAGACAGCCTTATCAATAGGCTTATCAATACACAGAATCATACAGACATGAGGAGAGCCTTATCAATAGCTTCATTGATACACGGAAGCATACAGACCTGAGGAGAGCCTTAAAATAGGCTTATCAATACAAAAAGACATACAGATGGAGGACAGCCTGATCAATACTCAGAAACATACAGATGTGAGGAGAGTCTTATCAATAGCTTCATTGATACTCGGAAGCACACGGCCACCCCGAGAGCCAGCGCAGCGGCAGAGAAGCACAAACTCACCGTGACTTCCCTGCCTTCCTGCCCCCGAGAGCCCCTCAGAACGGGCCGTTCCTCTTCTCCTTGAGGGGCAGCATGGCCTGAGGTCAGCGCTCGGGCCTGGCCCCGTGAAGGCTGCTGGGGTTAGAGGTCACCGGGTGCTGGGGGGCGGGGGGGTCATCTGGTGCTGGGGATCACATCGGGCAGGCCCGGGGACCAGCATCCCTGTCACCTGCCTTGAGGGGTCACATACTTTCTTATCACAGCGGATCTACAGAAATAATCAGCGACATTTTTCACTACTTGGTAAACTGAGGCAGGTCACCTGGAGGACACAGTGGCGTGAGCCTGAGGCCAGTGGTACCTGCATTCGCCCATGAGTGGCCGGCCGGGGTTTGGTTCCCAGGCACCACCTGTGGGCCCCGGGGCCCACCAGGAAAGATCCCTGAGCACAGTCAGGAGCAATTCCTGAGCATCACTGGATGTGGCCCCCGAAACACACAGAAGTGAAACAGTGTCTGCCGTCTAGCTTTAAAGGTGCGGCTCCCGCCTACTGGGGTCAAACCTCACCTCCGTCGCTTTGCTGGTGAGGTGGCCCGTCAGTGGGAACATATTCTGATTTAAAAACAACAAGCAAACCCATTCCTTAGTGCCATTTCAGAGGAGGAACAAGCAGAGCACATTTTGTAGAAAGCACAGCGGGGAGGGCGGGCGTTTGCCTGGCACGCGGCCAACCCGGGTTCGATCCCCAGCATCCCATATGGTCCCCTGAGCACCGCCAGGAGTAATTCCTGAGTGCAGAGCCAGGAGTAATCCCTGTGCATCGCCGGGTGTGACCCAAAAAGCAAAAAAAAAAAAAAAAAAAAAAAAAGGAAGAAAGAAAGAAAGAAATGCGAACACCAAGTAGCTCCAGGTCAGGCAATTCAGTGCTGTAGCTATGATAAGCCTCAGGCACACACCGCCGTGACCTCAAATCCTCCACCAGGATGCTCCGAAAATCCTGCAGAGGATACAGACCATCACTTACCTCAGGGCTGGGGCAAGAGAGACATTGCGAGGCCTATGCCTCACACCCGGGACTACGCTTATGCATACACACACCACACACACACTCACACACCACACACACACACACATACATACACACACATGTGCGCGTGCATGTTTGAGCTGCGCCCAGCAGTGCTCTGGGAATCACGGGCCAGGCATAGAACAAGGGCCGGTGGCAGCCAAGGCAAACTCCTCAACCCTATTTATTGCTTTACTCGCTCCAGTCCAATTCCGCACTTGGGAGTTTAGAAAAACACGATTATAAGGTGAAGCAGCAGTCAGGCCTGAAAAGAAAACGCCTATCTACTTATCTGTCTGGAATCCTAGGGACCTTGTATTTCCACAACTGCGCCCATGAAAGTCTCTAAACAATTCTTCCAGGATTAGTTGTTCAGTCGGAGATTAAAAACGTAAAGAAGACCTTCATAGCCAGTTTCAGCTGACAGGAGTAAAAAAAAGTGAATTGCATTATAAAGAACGTTTCTGAGGGGCTGGCACAACGGCCCAGCAGGTAGGGCATTTGCCTTGCACCTGGCCAAGCGGGGTGCAACCCCCAGCACCCCTGAGCTCAGCCTGGAGTGATCCCAGAGCACAGAGACACGGATAAGCCATGGCACACACGCACACACACACACACACACACACACATGCATCTCTCAAAAAAAACACCCCCCCCCCTTTTGTGAGCACTGTTAAATGATCTTCCATTTGGAATCTCCTCGGGAGCTCACCCCTGCTGCCTCCTTCACTCTCCCCGTGTGCCCGGGCATCACTGTGTCTCAGTGATCACAGCGTCACGTACTCAGGGTGGACGGAGGTGCCGGGGGTTGTCTCATGGTCACTAGCAGGCGAGGCCGAGGCTCAGCCACTGAACACATCTCCACACCCTCAAACACCCGGGAGAGAAACCTTCTAACCAGTGTGAGTCAGCGTCAGTCTGCCTGGAGGTTTGTCCTATACAGTGGTCCTTTTGCTTTGCTTTTGAAAATGGAATTTGTCCAGGGCCAGAGAGCTGTCACAAGCCGTGTGTTGGGGAAACCCCCGGGTGGCCTGGCACCTCGCATTCCTCGTGGCACCTGGGTGTCCCCGTGGTGTCAACTGTGCTGACATCACACGAGTCCCGCCAGACTGGGTGTTGCCTGCAGTGGCCCCGCCCACCCGGGCACTGTTTGCAAGGTCCCCGATAATAGAAACAAAATGGGACTTGCCTGACGGAATTAACTCCCAGCTTAACGCTGAGCACCCCAACCGGGACCTGTATAGCCTGACACTGTTCCTCCTGACCTGTGTTGTTCCTCCTCAAAAACAGAGCGGTGATTTACCTTTCACGAGATTCCACAGGCAGACGGGCCTGATTTTAGCCATGCCAGGAAGTGAGGCGGGTAGGGCCCAGCACGTTTTGGGCCCCCCGTGCCATGTGTCCAGCCAGGGTCGGAGCAGAGAGGAGACGCCGCTCAGCCCGACAGGCCGGGCCAACACGGGCCGTCACGGCACACACACACACACACACACACACACACACACACACACGTGCACAGGAACACAGACACACGCACACACTGGAGCCAGGTCACTGTCCTCTTGGCCCAGAATCCACGTGAGGTTTCGGCTGCCCGAGCTCCAGTCAGGGCCCTAGAACTTCAGCTGCGCGAAATCAGAGGCTTAAGAATGGAAGCAATACTGAGGGTGTGTGGGTCAGCTCTGAGTGACCACTGAGGGTGTGCAGGTCAGCGCTCACTGACTACTGAGGGTGTGCAGGTCATCCCCACTGACCACTGAGGGTGTGCGGGTCAGCCCCACTGACCACTGACGTTGTGTGGGTCAGCCCCACTGACAACGGAGAGTGTGTGGGTCAGCACTCACTGACCATTGGGGGTGTTCGGGTCAACCCCACTGACCATTGAGGCTATGCGGGTCAGCCCCACTGACCACTGAGGTTGTGCAGGTCAGCCCCACTGACCACTGAGGATGTGCGAGTCGGCGCTCACTGACCATTGAGGGTGTGCGGGTCAGCCCCACTGACCACTGATGGTGCGCGGGTCAGTGCTCAGTGACCACTGACGTGTGGGTCAGCGCTCACTGACCACTGAGGGTGTGCAGGTCAGCCCCACTGACCACTGACCATGCGTGGGTCAGTGCTCAGTGACCACTGAGGGTGTGTGGGTCAGCCCCACTGGCCACTGAGGGTGTACGGGTCATCCCTGACCGACAGTGGACAGAGACTGCATCGCAGCCCGGCACCCAGTGGTTGCGGGAGGATGGCGTCAACAGGACACTGGGAGTTCGACGGCTTTGCCATGCACCAGCGCCTGGTCTGTGATTGGGGCTGGACAGGGGCTGGAAAGGGTCCGGGACAAGCGTCAGCCCTGCACATCCCTGGGGGTGGGCAGCAGCTGAGCAGGAGTTCTGGGGGCTACCCAAGCAGTCAGAGACCCCCAGGGCAGAGACCTCCACAGGCAGACACCCCCACGGGCCCAGAGACCCCAACGGACAGAGACCCCCATGGACAGAGACCCTCACAGACTGAGGCCCCCGTGGGCAGAGGCCCCGTCCTGCCCTGGCTGTGGCCCTCGTGCCCTGCTTCCTGCCCGGTCTGCGTCGGCAACGCAGAGACGTGCCACTTACTGGATGAGGCAAATCAACGGTTCCCCAAATAGAATCGTTTCCTTCTTCCTGGGACCACTCGCTTCCCCCCAAGTGCAGGGTAGGAGCCGGTAATTACACTCTTGCCGGATGTCAGCGCCGTGATCTGGCCCACTCCACGGCAGCGCGTTCTGAGGCCGGGCGCCCAGTACAGACAGCTTCTGGGGTGGGGTGCGGGGAGGGGGGTGCCCACCGCAGGGCAGGGGCAGGGCGGGGCCCAGAGCCACAGGATCAAGGGCGCCCAACTCCCACGGCAGCAGCCAGGCGGGAAGACGGGCCCTGATGAACGAGCCCGGCTGGAAGGCGGGAGGAAGGACGGGAACCCGGGATGAGTGGGGAAGAAACGTGGTGCACAGAGACCCCGGTGGAGACTGAGGCAGGGCCCGCGACCTGCTCTCACGGTCAGAGGCTCAGCTCATCCCCCCACGGTGCTCCCCCGAATAAAACACACAGTGCTGCTGAGGTCCAGGCAGGGAGAAAAGCACGGCTAAGGGAACAAACACGGGGCCCTCGGATCTACTTTTGCTTATTTCTGGAGGGGGTCCTTTGCGAGAGGCGACGTTGCCTCTGATTAAAGGCGCATCCCCAGGGGCTGGAGCAATAGCACAGCGAGTAGGGCGTTTGCCTTGCACGCAGCCGACCCGGGTTCGATTCCCAGCATCCCATAGGGTCCCCTGAGCACTGCCAGGGGTAATTCCTGAGTGCAAAGCCAGGTGTAACCCCTGTGCATCGCCGGGTGTGACCCCAAAAGCAAAAAAATAAAATTAAAAAAAAATAAATAAAAGGCGCATCCCTGGGAGATCTCTGTGACTGTGACTTGGGAGTAACGTGCGGGATGAGGGTGGATCCCGCCGTGATGCTGAGTCTGCTACAGAGCAGGGACACGTGAAGGCCACAGGACCACGGAGCCCACACAGCCCCCCCCCCACCCCGGACGCCGCTTTCCTCACCCGCCAACACCTGCACCCGCAGGGACGCTCTGAGCTTCCCGCGAGCACCCAACACACCCACCCGCTTAGAAGGTGAGGCCAGAGCTAGCAGAGGGGGCTGGCACAGGCTGGCCCCCAGGACTGGGGTGGGCTCTCATGCCTGGCCTGGCACAGGCCCCTGAGCACTGCCCAGAGAGGCCCCCGAGATCAATCTGTCAATGCATCGACCTTGCAGGGAAGAGGCCGAGAGCTTAGTCGCTGGCACCACCCACAAGGTGACACTGCCAGTGGGAGCCCTGCAGACCAACCGGGGAGCTCGGGCACTGTGTGTGTGTGTGTGTGTGTGTACACGTGTGTACATGTATCTTTGTGTCTGTGCATGTGCGTGCGTGCGTGTGTGCGTGTGTGTGTATGTGTGTATCTGTGTGTACATATGCACTGTGCAGTGTCTGCATAGTGTGTGTCTGGGGTGTGTGTAGGGCGTGTTTGAGTGTGTATGGCGAGTGTACCGTGTGTATGAAGACCTTGTTTGTGGTGTGTATGTTTGGGCTGTGCATGAGTGTGTATGCAGTGTACGGGGGGGTGTGGTG
This sequence comes from Sorex fumeus, assembly GCF_029834395.1. Taxonomy (NCBI): domain Eukaryota; kingdom Metazoa; phylum Chordata; class Mammalia; order Eulipotyphla; family Soricidae; genus Sorex; species Sorex fumeus. Next base: position 10,267,968 of record NW_026606157.1, on the reverse strand, counting down.
TGTGTGAAGGGTGTACGGTGTGTGTATGGGGGTGGTGCGTATAGTATGCACGATGAGCGTCTATGCAGTGTGTGGTTGCATGGCGTGCGCGCGTGTGTGTGTGTGTGTGTGCGCGTGTGTGTGTGCGTGTGCGTGTGTGAAACCACGGCTGAAGACGCCAGCGGTGAACAGCTGCCCGCGGTGGCTGTCCCCTGGGAGGGGTGTAGCCAGCGGGCCAGGCGTGTGGGTACCGCAGGGCTCTGCCAACCAGAAGGTGGGGGCCGTGGGTTCCGGGAGCCTTGGTTTCCCTTCCCGGGACGCAGGGACTCTGCATGGGGGCGGGTTGGAGCAGGTGGCACTCGACCCGAGGATGCCCGGGACAGGGAGCCTGAAGGCGAATCGGAGCTGCCTCACGCAGAAGAAACTCAACCCGCTGACAGGACCCGCAACAGCCGAGACAACGTAGGAGCCCCGGCTGCGCGGAGGTGTTGGGGCACGGCAGCGTGACAGGAGGCCGGGAGCACGGCTGGCGCCCGTCCAACCGGGAAACACAGAGTCACTCACAGCCACCAAAGGAGGCTCCAGGTCCCGGGCCCTGCCACCGGGCCGCAAGCTCACTACCGGGCGGTGCCCCTGCGGCGAACGGTGGGGCTGAGGTTTGCCCTGCGACAGCCAGGCCCGCGGTTCTGGCTCACGCCAGCTGTCCGGCCCACCGAGTCCTGGCCATAGCCAGCAGAGTCAGAGGAACTGAATGGGCCCATTTACTGAGTGCCACCCTCTGCATTTCTTCTTCCTGGGAGAGCGAAATGACCGAGAGCGTCTATTCAGAGGCTCCTCGGGGAGTCAGCAGAACGGAGAGGCATTCTCAGCGGCCGGCCTGTCCTGAGAGCACCACCCGCCGTGCTCCCCAAGTGCCGTTGACACAGTCCCCCATTCTGGCGAGGAGATATCTGCAGTGTGCACCGCAAGGCAGGCCAAGAGTCAGAGCAGCTCACAAGGAGCCCACTCACTAACAAAACAAGCCCTAGCGGGCTGCACACAGGGGCTGACGGCTGTGTCTCCATCAGAGCTCAATTATTTTTTTTTTCCTTTTTGGGTCACACCCGGCGATGCTCAGGGGTTTCTCCCGGCTCTGCAGTCAGGAATCACTCCTGGCATTGCTCAGGGGACCAGATGGGATGCTGGGCATTGAACCCGGGTTGGTCGTGTGCAAGGCAAATGCCCTACCTGCTGTGCTATCTCTCTGGCCCCCAGAGCTCAATTTTTAAGTGGGAACGTTGTGACGGAGGAATATCCATCCTTTCGAAGACTAAAGACAAACTGAACGCCTGGTCCCTTAGGATGATATGTCATGGTCACGGTCCTCCCGTTGTTCATCAATTTTCTCGAGCGGGCCCAGTAACGTCTCCACCGTGAGACTTGTTGTGACTGTGTTTGGCATCTCGAAGACGCCACGCGGAGTTTGCCAGGCTCTGCCGTGCGGGCGAGATACTCTCGGTAGCTTGCTGGGCTCTCTGAGAGGGGCGGAGGAATCGAACTCGGGTCGGCCATGTTGGCTGTGTGCAAGGCAAATGCCCTACCCACTGTGCTATCGCTCCAGTCCTTAGGATGATAAAGGAGCGTAAGTAAAAAGTGCAGGGCTGGGGAGGTGGACTGCAAGGCTCCCGCCTGCCCCACACGCGCGGCCTGGCAGCCCCCAGCATCTGCCTGGCCCAACTGCACGGCAGGGTGAGGCACCGCAGGGAGATGATGTCCCCAGGACCCCCGAGAATGAGAGCTGGGAGCCCCATGGAGGTGACCCTGCTTCGTTCACTGGGAGCTTCTGTCTTTCCAGTTCCCGTAAGACTCAGGGCATGGAGAGAAAGGACTTGTCCCCGTCAAAGCAGAGTACAACGCTTTCTCCCCATGACAGCCGGCCGGGGGTTTCCCTCTGCCCCGGGCCTTCCCCCAGTCCCTACCCACTGTCCCCCCGAGTGCCCGCCCGGTGCTCATTGAGGCCGCGCCCGCAGCTCTGCGCAGGGAGGTCTCCCTGTGAGCCCCGCCCAGCTCTGCCTCTCGCTACTGGCACAGTCTGCCCATGGGCTCGGGGGCACCGGGGCCGATCCCTGGCACTGCCTAGATCCCTGAGCACTGCTGGGTGTGTGCCCCGCCCCCTCCCCACCCCCAGGCAAAACGAGACTCGCTCCCACTGTGCTCTCAGGACCTAGAGAGGGAGTTCTGCCTTCACCAAGCTGGGGAACGAGTCGAGTCGGGGCTTTATGAGCACCTTCGCGGCCCGGGGCGGGTGCTGTGTTCCGGTCCTGCTCTAGTTTCTGCATCTCCCCTCACTGCCCTTCAGGTAAACAAAAGGCAACGACTCACCTCCCAGGGACGGAAACCAGGTCACGGAGAGACGGTGGAGACGCCGGCCATGCGCAATCAGGAGGCCGGATGGACTCGCGCTGGACCCGGGCAGAGCTCATGTTTATGAGGTGAGTCAGGGGCTAATGCATTGGAGGCCGGCCTGGGCACCCACCAGGCCAGAGGAAGTGATGCAAGGGGCCTCTCTCCCTCTCTCTTTCTGCCCCCCCTTTCTTCTCTTCTTTCTCTCCCCCTCTCCCCTCCCTCCCTCCCTCCCTCCCTCCCTCCCTCTCTTCCTCCCTCCCTCCTTCTCCCTCTCTCTCTTCTATTTTCTCTCCTCTCTTTCTCTCTCCCTCCCCTCTCTCTCTCTCTCCCCCCCTTTCTCTCTCTCCCAATCTCTCCCTTCCCTCTCCTCTCTTCTCTCTCCCTCCCTCCCCCTCTCTCTCCCTCTCTCCCTCTCTTTCTCTCTCTCCCCTCCTCTCACACACACTTAAAAATCTACACGGGAACACGGAGATACACGGATACATGGCGAGCTATGCCCCGACACCGGCACCAATAACCAGCCCTTGCCTTTGGGGAGGAGAAACACAAGGAGAAAGCAGCCACTTTGTCTTCATTCTGGAACTTTCCATACTTTGGGGACTTACTAATTTTTTCCAGTGAGCAACAGTTGTAAATATACAGTGTCTAATGCTTGTAAAAAAAAAAAGTCTCCAACAGAATTCAGCAAAACAGAAGGAACCAGACGCGTCTTGCCAGAAAAGCCATTTAGTGTGAGCCCTTGCCTTTCAAAGAGAAAAGAAAAGCTAGAAAGTCTTTGATAAATGTCCGCTCCAATTGTACTGAACCCGAAGTGGTGCCCCTGTCCCCCAGGGCTCTCCAGGGCTGCTCCCTGTCCCCGAGACCCGCTCAGCCTTCCCCAGGGCTCATACACCAGCATGGACCATATGGGATGGTCAGCAGTGCCCACACCTAAAACCGTGGCAGGAACACCTGGGACTGCCAAAGGCTGGGCTCGGGGAGAGGAGCACGAACCAGGGGACGGGCAGGGCCAGGGCAGGCCAGGCTGATCCCGGCACTGGAGCGGTGAGTCCTGAGCACCACCAGACGTGCTCCAGATGGGCACTGAGACCCCCCCCCCCCCCACTGTGGACGCTCGCCTCTCATTCTGGGTCTGCCCTTAGATGTTCCTCAAGGGTTTCAGCTACGTGAGGTCCCAGAGGGGGAAGGGGGGAGGGGGGGGCTCCACTGACTCTTGGCCGCTTGATGCCAATTTTGCATACCATTCCCATAAACTATTTTTAGTAGACATCACTAAACAGTGATACTGTGGGATTTTATTTTCCGTCATATTTCTCAGTCAACAATTATCCAGATCTCTCTCTATTGGACCTTTATGATTTTTCAAAATCGAAAATTTGGCAGGGATGTGGCTCAGTGGTTGAAGTAACTAGATTTGATACCAGACCCTGCAAAATAAAAATTAGAACATACCCTGGGACCAGAGACAGTTCAGGGGGAAGGTGCGTGGGTCGGTATGAAGCTGGGCCAAGTCTGACCCTTGGACCACCATATGGTTCCCAGAGGCCTGCCAGGAGGCCCAATAGTAAACCCCGAGCATAGCCAAGTGAGGCCACAAACCAACCAAGGACAACAAAACTAGTATCATTAATTTAAGTATTATTATTTAAAAAAAAAATCATCCATTTAAGTTTGCAACATCAGATCCAAAAGTCTCGAGAAACTTAGTACCCACTTGTGTCTCGGGTGTGCTGCCATGTGACTCAGCCTGGCCTGTCACCCCCACGCTGCGGGGTTTTCACTGGCCGGACTGGCCATGAAGCTCTTCCACTCATTCCCCACGGTGTCCCCAAATGACTAGTCACACTCACACCTGCTCCTCCAAGCTTCCCTAATGCTTCCTGCTTGAGGAGGATGTTTCCAAATCCAAGGACGCTTGGTGAACAATGAGTAGGCTGGCAGGAGGGAGAGAGAAGCAAGTCTTAGAGACCCAGGAACCCTTCTCCTAGGAACCCTGGCTGCTGGCCGGCCAAAGAGCACACTGAAGAAGAGTGTTCACCGCTCACACGCTCGCTCTGATAATAAAATCTCGTCTCTAACGTTTGTTTTGCCTTTGGGCAGCACCCGGTAGTACTCGGGGCCGACTCCCCATTCTGCACTGGGGGATCACTCTCCAGAGAGACCCTGCAAGATGCCAGGGGTTGGGTCCAGGCTGGCCACATGCACGGCCAGTGTCTTCCCACTGGACTACGGCCCTGGCCCCTTCCCTCATTCCTTTTTGTGGAAATGCATCTGACAGCAGGCGAGACACTGACAATATCTATGAACAATATGAATTAGGAAACTTGACTCTTGGCAGCACCGAGCTCCCAGGACGCCAAGCTGCAAGGGGACAAGTGCCGAGACCTGCACTGCCAGGTGGATCCGTGGGAATCTCAACTCTGCACAAATGCCACTTCTTTTTTTTCTGTCGCAGTAAGTAGCCACTGCACTGAACCGATCTCACTAGCTGAACAGGGAGCCCGAGATCGTTCCCAGCAAGGGTCAACTTCAGGCGTGGGCACCCGGACCCCCCTTCCAAGGCTGCCTGCCGGGAAAGTCTCCCACCTCCCACCAAGTGCAGTGAAGGAATTAGGTCACATGGGACCGCTCCTTTCGTGGAGAGGAGAAAAGGGATGGATGACACAACGGGAATGTTTATTGTCACCAAGATTCCTCAGGCCTGAGTTCCAAGTATGTCTCTAGATGCAGGTTACGCCGATAGCTTCAATGACAGAAAGCGTTCCCCCTTCTAACAAGTTGCTTTTTCTACAAGATCATTCCAACCCTCTTAAAATCATTATCTCCAGACAGTAAACATGTAACAACAATAAACATCTTTTTTTGTTTGCTTGTTTTTGCTTTGGGGGGCCATGCCCAGCGGTGCTCAGGGGTTCTTCCTGGCTCTGCACTCAGGAATTACTCCCAGCAGTGCTTGGGGGACCATATGGGATGCCAGAGATTGAATTCGGGTCGGCCATGTGCAAGGCAAATGCCCTACCCGCTGTGCTATGGCTTCCTGAGTGCAGAGCCAGGAGGAACCCCTGTGCATGGCCAGGTATGACTCTTTCCAAGTTTTATTAAGGAAAGAATGACCATCTAAATCCTTCAAAGTACAAGCATATAAAAAAAAAGTTACATTAGATTTATGTGAGATAAGATCTCTAACCTGAACACACACACACACACACACACACACACACACACACACACACACACGGAGCATCCCGTATAAAATGCTAACAGTGTTCTAAGACTGTGTCTACTGGCAGAAATGCAGTATATTGCCACCATCTGCTTCATTACAGAAATTAGGAGGGAATTACATGCAAAGCAGTTTTGAAAGACGATTACAGAGCTAAGTCCTCTTAACCATCACTTGGCCCCACTAATTGTATTTTTACAGAAGGCACCAGAAATGGGGGTGAGGGTGAGGGGTTGTCAAAGGAAGACTTCAGTGCTATTTTACTAGAAAAACAAATAATCTGGGAATTCAGATTCTGTTTTACTAATCCATCCTTTTTTTTTTTAACATAAAATAAATGGGTGTTAGAGTTTGTTCTTACACAGCTTCAAGTTGATGAAAACAACAAAGATGTCTCGTGATAAATAGTGTGAATTATTCTTCATCACCGTTCTCTAGGAGAATAAAGGCTTAGGGGAAAAAAATAATGCATCAGTCTGGAGCAAATGTGAGTGAGTGAGTGAGATTTTCTACTTGCAAATCACGAAAATCCAAAGCAGCACCATGAAATAAAAGAAGGCCGTTTTACAGCGCAGCAATCCGGAGGTTCAAAGCTGGTTCTGCTGCTCAGCGGAGTTAATATGACTAAAATTAGTAGCTTCGTTGAAAGGCTTCGGGGATTCACAGCCCCTGTGCGATGAGTAAGCCAAATTATTTCAGAAGTCAGCGCGGGCACAAAGTTTTACAAGTCACAAGCACAGCTGTACCCCAGCCCAGAAGCCCTTTACTTATTTAAATCAAACGAGACTTCATTTGGAAGAGGAAAACAGAGCACGACACTCCCAGCCCTCTGCGCGAGCACTGTCAGCATCCAAGATGCCTCTTTCCAGCTGCCTCAGCCTGGAGAAGAGGCTCAGCCCCGAGCCCTTTTCCCGTGTCCTCCCTGCCTCCACGGGGTGCTGCTACTCCCACAGAGACAGAATGACAGCGACAGTCCCACGCATAGGCACAGTTGCCGAGGGCAGAGCGGCCCATTCACCCCCATCCGGGAGATGACCACTCCAGCACAGATCTAGAGAACCACTCCCCAGGCCTGGAGTGAAACCAAGGCTGGGGTGAGTGGCCCGAGAACTTCCGACGGCTCAGCTGCATGTATGCTCATAGACTGCTGGTCGCCCACTTCTTCTTGGGCTCCCAAAGAGCCCTGCACTAGAAACAGCAAGGCTTTAAAACAGGCAAAAAGAGGGGCTGGAGCAATAGCACAGCGGGTAGGGCGTTTGCCTTGCACGCGGCCGACCCGGGTTCGATTCCCAGCATCCCATAGGTTCCCCTGAGCACCGCCAGGGGTGATTCCTGAGTGCAAAGCCAGGAGTAACCCCTGTGCATTGCCGGGTGTGACCCAAAAAGCAAAAAAAACAACAACAGCCAATAAATAAATAAATAAAATAGGCAAAAAGAAATGGGCTGGAGAGATGGACAGGGTGCCGGGCACGTGCCCTGCACACAGCTGGCCTGGGTTCGACTGCCGGCACCACATTTGGTTCCCTGAGCCTTGCCAGGAGTGATCCCTCAGCACAGAGCCAGGAGTCAGTCCCGAGCACTGTTGGGAATGCAGGAATGCTAGCATCCCCCCAAAAACACCGGGAAAGAACGAGCAGTGCTCAAACAGAGCTCTGCCGGCTTGCTGTGGGTGCCGAGGCTGTGCCCGCCAGCACCGGGCCGGTGGCCAGGCGTGCAGAGCCGCAGCAGTTCTGGAGTCCCCGGGCGAGGCCGCAGAGTGTCCCCTGGGCTGGCAGCTGGGACAGAATTTGTTCTTCCACAGTCTAGCAGTTGCTGAAAGGCGCAAAGGTCAAACTTTATTTATTTTTTTCAGAAGAAATTAATTTATGTGAGACACTTGAAATCCACCATTTCGGCAAAAAAATAATAACGGCACAAGCAAGCACAAATTTTGCCAGCGAGGGACTATGCAGAGATTCCCAGTCAGCGGCCTGGGTGAAGCTTATTCACCTGGGAAACGAGAACGGGTCACCGGGCAGTGGCGGTCCTACCGCAGACAGGTCACACCACTGCCCCTCTGGGGCCGACCAGCCCCTTCTCTGGCCCGAGAGCAAAGCAGACGCCACAGCCAGCGCCAGGACATGCGGGAAACCACTCTGCGGCGAGTCCCAGCCCCCAGGATCTCGTGCTGCCTTCACTTCCCGGGGGCCGACTGTGGCGTGGTTAAAGGAAGGGCAGTTAGAGCCCCCCCCCCCCCCCCAAGACCCCTGAGCAGCTTGCCTGGCTCTGAGCATCATCACGGACTTGTTCGGGCCCCTTGAGCCATGACTTCACACTTCCCGACTTTTGCCACCGACTCCAAATGCACGGGCTCCAGCATGTTCCCCGATGCTGCTACCATCACCCCAAAGCTGAACCTCGCATCTAAGCCGGGGGGCAACGAGAGGGCTTCCCCACAGACGGTGAAGCCTCCAAGCGCTCAACAACCGACACCACGCTCTGAAGGTGTCCCAGAATTGGGAAGAGGCTAAGCAGGTGCTTTGCATGCGGGGGGTGGGGGGGTGGGTGGGTCTGGGTTCGAGTCCAGCCACGGGGTGGTACCCTGAGTACAAAGCTGGGAGCAGCCTCTGAGCACACCAAGTGTGGCCCCCAAACCAATGATAACAATAACAACAACAACAGCAACAACACAGCTTCTAAAAGGTCCCCGTGTGTGTTGGACTCACCTGTGGGCTCGGCGGTCCGTCCTCTTGTCCGTCTGTCTGCTGGGAGGACTGTGAGGTCGCCGCCAGCGTCAGGCGATCAGCACCTGAGAGACATGGGGGGTCCTTACTCTCCGGGCTCGCCCTTCTCTTAGAAAGGGGAGGTCACCCCATTTTAGCTCGCGAGTCCCCAAGGCCACTCCGTGCTCAACCCACCGACCCAGGAAGAGCCCTCCACACAGGGCTGAGGCGCGGGGCGACAGGCACTGCCCCGCCCATGGCACTTGGTGACAGGAGCTTCTGAGAGAGACACACACGGAAGCTGCCTGTTGGATAACATTGGGTTGTCTTTGCTCCTCCTGCAGAGTTACTCCCACAACAGTGCTCCTGGGGCACACCCAATGCCATCAGGCACTCCTACCTAATCCTATATTGCTTTTCTCTTTCCCGTATGTCTGTAGGATGACATTGGTGTGTCCTTCCTCCTTGCCACAAGGAACTCAGGTTTATGACAGTGCTCCTGAGGCACTTCCATTCCATCGTGTTTATCTGTAAACTCTTCCCTGTGCTCTCCTCCCCAACCAGTTAATCAGCTTTCCCCCTAATCAGTATCTGTTAATTTGTAAGGGCAGATCCTTCTGGGACACTGAAACTGAATTGTGAGTTAACATTACCTTTCTCCTCTCCTGTGTCTTTTGAATAGTTTACTTTAATGCAATGTCCTTTTTGTATAGATACAGGAAGACAGTATTATGCTTTGTAACTGAGGATTTAATTGGCTTTGAATATTATTGACTCCCGGGCATCTGCTTTCTCAACTTAAGCCTTAGCTGCCCTTTTAGTTCCTAACATCCCAGAAGCAGGGTCGCAACGAGGGACTGAATGGACCCAGGGCAAGCGGTGAGCTACCCTGGCATCGAAGTGGGCCAGACCCAAGTGCCACGATTCTTAACTATAAGTTGAGAGCTTGATCATGGACAGATGCCGTCATGATCCAAAAGTAACAATGAGACTAGGACCCTGCTAGGGATAGGAAAGACTATCTGGCCTGAGCACTGTAGTCTGAGTGGGAGATGGCCCTAGGAGAGTAATTCTATAAGCTTAATGTATCTCTTACTGTGTCCATACAAAATGATTAATATTATGAATGCTTATGTGTTTGTTGGACACTGTACTGTCACTGTCCTCCTGCTGTTCATCGATTTGCTCGAGCGGGCCCAGGACAAGAAGAGGAGAAACACACCCATGGGATTCTGCTCTAGGGTGGGTCGTCCTGCTGAGAGAGTATCTGTCCTAGAAGTTGTCCTAGAAGCGGCTTTCCCGGAGGGAAAGAACTTTACCCCTGTTGACTGTGACCACCACACCTATGTGTAAGCCCCAATCCCTCATGGTTTTGAGATTGAACTAGACTGTAAGAGTGGGCTGGGGTGATCAGGATCCAGACTCCAGAAAGAGAAGGAGAAAGGGGATCCAGATTCCAGAGTCAGAGAGAGGATGAAGGGGGATTAAGGAGGAGAATGAAGGAGTAGAGGCAGAGGAGAGGCAGGAGTGAATGGAGAGAGGATTGGAATAAATTGCAACTGACACCAACCAGCCTGGCCCTTGTTCCTTCCTTCGCCTGCCCATCACCATCTACCACCCTCGAGACTACCGAACACGGGCGGCAGGAGAGACAGAGCTGCTGCCATTTTTTTGAGTTTACACATGTGTCCTTTGCACGGTTTAGCAATGTCCTTTTGTATAGACACAGGAAGACAGTCAACGCTATGCTTTTGTAACATGGGAGACAACATCCGAATAATACTTACTCCTGGGTGTCTGTCGTACTTACCTAACTTAAGCCTCAGTTGCCCTTACTTCCTAACACCCCCCCCAAAGGAGGGTCCCAGCGAGGGACTGGGATGGACCCAGGGCGAGCTGTAAGCTACCCTGGCATCGAAAAGGGACAGACTAAACACCATAAGAAGGATAGTAAGTTAAGAGCACGGTCATGGAACAAACTGTCATGACCCCAAAAGAAGTAACTGAATGAGGACCCTGCTGGGGTTAGGAAAGACTCACGTGGCCTGAGGACTGTGGTCTGGGATCTACAGCGAGATGTCCCCAGGAAGACCCAACCTTTCAGCTTACCATGTTCATACAAAATGACTAGAATTATTATAAGACGTAAATTCACTACGACTGTTTAAATGGATCACTAGTTGAGGAAAGGAGAAAATGCACCCTGGATGGAATCCCGCCCTTGGGCAGATCTCCTGGTAATAATCTGGAGTGCTGACCCCTCAAATGAGATGTTGTTCTTGAGTCAATCTCCGAGAACTTCCCCTGAAGGAGTGACTTTACCTCGGCTGGCTGTTGTTATGACAACGTTCAACCCCACCTAGGTGTACCCCCACCCTTCATGACTTCTACATACCTATGCTGTAAGGGAGAAGAGGGGGAGAGATCTAACTATTTGGAAAAATAACGCCCTGTCATAGGGGAAGAGGAGAAATATCTACGCCGCTGTAGGGGAGAAACCTAACTACACTGGGGAAGAAATAACCGCGCGGTCAGAGAGAAGCAGGAGAAAGACACTGTGAGGATGACGATGAAACAAATGTCACTGATGGCCAACCAGCCCGGGACCCGGTTCCTCCTTCGCCCATTCCTCCGTCCTTCATCCATCTGTCGCCGTGGGCCGGCCAGAGGAACGTTTCTCGGCCACCGAACATTCCCATTCCCGTCCCACAGGCTCCCGCTCTTTGAACTCCCCGCCGCCCATGCTAAAGCAGCACACAGTCAGCCCGCTGTCGTTTCTAAACGCCGAATACATACCGGCGAAACCCCCATGCAGACAGCTCAAAGGCCAAGCGGATCCCAGTTTCCCCCAGGCGCTGCCTTTTCCTCCCTACCTGTAGAGAACACAGTCCTGTGGAGAACACAGCCCGCAGCAGCCCGGGGGGCTCCCCCGAGGACGCCTGCCTCTGCGGGCCACCCCTACCCCCAGGAGAACCCAGAGAGAGCAGCTCTCCCGGCCAGGGGCACCATCTGGCCCGTGGGCCCCCCAGCTATGCTACGGGAAACACAGGTGAAAAGTACATCAAACGGGTGGAGGGGATGGCAGGGCAGGGGGGTCACGGGAAGGAAGCCGGGGAGGAAGGGGCCGCGTCAGGGGAAGCCCACAGCAGTGCCACAGAGAGTCGGGACTGTCTGGGCAGGGGGTGCCGGTGGGGGGTACTGGCGACGGGGACCCACAGGGGTGGGGGGCCGGGAGCCTGAAGGGGATTCTCTGACTTCCTCTGTAGTTCACTGCGAACTTCAAACTTCCACCCCTGGGGCCAGTGAGGTTGCCGTGAGGGTGGGACGCAGCCGAGGCCCCTGGTTCCAGTTCCCCCAACGCCTGCTCAGCTGCCCTGGAAAGTCTGAGAAGCGCCCTGCAGACCCGCCGGCACGGCTGACGGAGGCCAGGCCACCCCCGGCCCTGGTACCTGCGCGGTACCTGCAGCCAGACAAGGACCGAAGCACTGACCCGTCAGCCGCACTGCCGGCATCTGGGCCTTCTCGGGGCATCTGCAGGAAGCCGGCACAAGACCGTGACACGCCTGATTGACCTGCACAGCCACCGTGGGGACTCTGTCCCGGACATGTCACTTCTCACGGAGCATCTCATGCATGAGCCAGGGTTCTGGCCGAGCTCCAGGCCCTGTAGCTATGCTAGTGGGTGGGCCCAGGGGGCCAGCCCGTCCATGGACTCATTTCTCCCGCTCCCTGGACGCCCCGGGGAGGCATGGCAGCTGACTCATGCCACGATGTGAGTGGTGTGATGACGCACACACACAGATGACCCCTGTGCACACACACCGCGGGTAGCCAGCTCACAGAACGCCCGGCCCGTCTTCCACTGGGCTAAGCCTCTCCCTGTAGAGTGCGAGCCTGCATCGGGCTTCCCGATTCCGGAATCCCAACCAGCCCCGAGGCTTCCTCTCGTTTGGGGCAGGCTCTGAGGCCGTTTTCCTGTTCCTTTATCTCCTCATTGGCGATTCCCAGCCTCCCTTATGGCCCCGCGGCCCGGCCTTCTGGCCGGCAGCTGGGACTGCCGAGGGCCCCTGTGTTAGCATCAACTGTTGTGGCCGCCCCGTGGCTCGAGGCCGGGCGTGCTGGTCTGCGTGGGTTTCTGACTGCAGCTGCAGCTGCTGGAACTTGACCGTTTACGGACTCCAGGGAGGGCTGGGCTGGGGAAAGGTCCCCCCCTGGCGCGAGCCACCCCCGCCTCACGCATCCGTGCTGTTCCTCTCCGTTCCCTGGCCCGCCTGGCGGTATGGACAGGATCGGAAGCGTGAGTGAGTGAGTGAGAGCTGGGATGAGTTACCAAGCATCTGGTGGACACGTCCGGGGGCGGCAGGGGACGGGGAGGTGGCCACGAAGAAGTGTCACCTCTAGCTCAGTGCCACAATATGAGTGCCGTTGGGGGTGCAGGGGTGGGCCCCCAGCCCCCCGGGGTTCCCTGCGGGCTCTCCCCAACACAGGCCGTGCCCCAAGATCTTGAGACTCAGGCCAACCAGCCAGGCTCGGAGAGGCTCTCCCGGCAGCTGTTCTCCGGAATTTTCCCAGTTCCTTCCCCTCCAGGCCCCGGCTCCTAGGAACTAGGATGGAGCCAGCGTTAGGTCACCCGGTGAAGGAAGAGTGTCTCAGAGCGAACACATCCCGTCCCACCAGAGACGAAGGTCGGGGGGTCAACCCCTCAGACCTTCATTTCCATTGGCAACACTGAGCTCAAACCCGGGGCAAGCTCGCTGCCTTCCCAGGGGACACACGTCCTCCACCCCGCCCTTTTCCGCATGCACGGCGGCCGTTACTACTTCTACGCCAACTGCAAAGATTCACATTCCGGCCCATTAAATCTACTCATTTTGTGGCTCAGCGACGAAGTCATAAAGATCGCTCAGTTCTCGATCTGTCATTTTCAGAATCTGTCTAACATCTTCGAATTTTACCATTCACAAATCTAACGAATACGTCTTCCATGTACGCGTTTTTCAGCGGAGAAAGATGTTGGTCCCAGGATGGCTCTAGCTCGACACCAGCAAAGAATGGGACGAGCCCGGGCAGAGCGACAGGGCGGCGGGCAGGGCACTTGCCTCGCCACCCCACATGGTCCCTTGAGCCCCCCAGGAGTGAGCCCTGTGCGCTGCTGGGTGTAGCCCAACAACAACAACAACAACAAGGAATAGCTCCAGAGAGCAGCACCCAGCCGGCTCACCCGAAACTGGGAGACAGTGGCCCAGAGATGCCTTTTCCCCATGTCTGTTTTATTACTTCGACCTAAGTGTCATTTAGGGATGATTGTGAGAAGCGTTGGTATAAGTGGTTCAAATGGGATTCAGAGCCTCCTTCGCACACACACACACACACACACACACACACACACACACACACACACACATATGGATGCCCTGAGAAGCAGCCGTGACTCAGGAACCGTGGCCTGCGCTTGGATGCGCTGCGGGCCACTGCGGAGAGACGGAGCACAGCGGAGGCCCAGCTCAGCCTCGCTGCAGTCCTTCTCCAGGGCACAAGGTCACAGGTGCCTCAGGAGCGCCTGACAGGGCGGCCTCACAGGGGTGAGCGCGGTCCCTCCTCCTACGACGCCCGCATGAGGGACGAGCCAGCACAGAGCCACCGAGCGCGGAGATCAGCACTGTCAGCGCTTCCCTCAGACTTGGCCGGTGCCCTCTGTCCCCTCCCGCCTCCTCCCGCTCCTGCCCGCTCCCATCCCTGCCCGCTGCCTGCCCGCTCCCTGCCCGGCCCGGAGGCCCACGCTGAACTCACAGGGGACCTGGCCCGGAGCTGCCCTCACAGCCCCCTCCTGCCCAGTGACCGCAGGCACTGGGACTGCTCCGACCGCCATCGTTTGTTGAGCGTGAGGAACTGAGTCCAGGCCCGACGTTCCTGGACTCAGCCAGTGGGTTCCGGGCAGGCCTCGAGAGCTGGTTTCCACTCTCCACGGGGCTCCTGCCACCCGCACCCCTGGGACACATGGGGAGCACGAGCACTGCGGGGCGGATCCCCGGCCCAGACAGCTGGGCCCTCCGCGGTGACCGGGGTCTGCGGCATCAGGGCCCTCTTGCCGCCCCCCTCCCCTCACTAGGCGGCTTCCTGCCGGGCCGGGGCACTACCGGGTTTCAGTCTCTCCCACCAAACCTTAAGAAATGGAGTCACGGCCTCCACTGCCAGGAGGGGTCCGGGTGGCAGGGGAGAGGCTGTGGCACAGAGGGCACCTCCCGGGTCACGCTGGAGGGGGGGAGCACTCAGGCAGGAGCACGGGGGAGGGAGCACTTAGGCAGGACCATAGAGGGAAGGGAGCACTCGGGCAGGACCACGCAGGGGAGGGAGCACTCAGGCAGGATCATGGAAGGGAGCACACAGGCAAGATCACAGGAGGGAGGGAGCACTTGAGCAGGAGCACAGTGGAGGGAGCACTCCGGGAGGACCACACAGGGGAAGGGGCACACTTAGGCAGACCAAGGAGGGGAGGGAGCACTTAGGCAGGAACATGGAGGAGGGAGCACTTGGGTAGGACCATGCAGGGGAGGGAGCACTCAGGCAGGAGCACGGAAGAGAGAGCACTTGGGCAGGACTACGGAAGGGAGGGAGCACTCAGGCAGGACCATGCAGGGAAGGGAGCACTCAGGCAGGACAATGGAGGGAGCACTCAGGCAGGACCACGAAAGGGAGGGAGCACTCAGGCAGGACCACGGAAGAGGGAGCACTCAGGCAGGACCACGGAGTCTCAGGTGCTCCGGGGACAAGGTCAGAACACGACGACCCAGGCCGGAAGCGGGTCTTCCCGTCCCGCCCCTCCTGGCACAGCCCTGCAGCCGGGCCTGGACTCGGCCCCTCGACCTGCCACATGTAACTTCTGCCATGGCAATGGGGCTGAGCATGGGGCATGGGGCAGAGGCGCTCCACGGCAGACGCCCTTCCCAGGACTGTGCGGTGGCCGAGGCCGTGGGTCACTCCACCTGTGGTCACTCCCCGGGGAGCTGCCTGTGCCGTCTGCCAGCTCACCTTCCTTCCCCGGCTGCTCCATGCACCTCTCGCTCGGCTGAACCTTCTCCTTCTAGAAGTGGCCCACACCCGAGTTGGTTCATCTTCCTCTTGGCCTCACTTCTGCGGAACTGTGACCACCCATAGCACCACACACACCCCCAGCCACATGCATGATACAAGCTGCCGCACCACACGTCACCAACCACACGCACGACACAAGCCACACGCATGACACAAGTCACACGCATGCCACCAGCCACACAGACACCACCAGCCACACGCACGAACCAAGCCACACGCATGACACCAGCCACAGCAGCAGGCGGCCTTCTGTAGGCCTGCACAGAGGGCACGGAACCGGGCAGCACATGGCGTGTCTTGCCTGGAACTCTGGCTGGAGGGTCCGCGGTTCTCTGGGCCGGATCCCTAGCGAGAAGCCCTGCAAGACGGCACCTTCCGGGAACTGCTCTGCGTCCGGCTACACACCCCTGCAGCAGACGAGGCACGCACCCTGCGGTCACAAGCAGGCTGACCTGGATACAAGCCCCGAGAAGCACGGGGACCCTCAGGCCGCACCCCCTGGGCACTTCGGGCTGGTGCTGCTCCCAAGCACTGGCCTGGTCTGTCGCCTCCCACTCGCTGACCCTGCACCTGGCCTGGGCACGGGTCCTTCACCCCTGTCCAGTCCCAGCTAGGCAGGGGCCAGGTGCACAGGGCAGGCAGGCCCTGCGCCGTGCTGGAAAGGCAAGTGCTAATGCAGCCCTCGCGCAGCCTGACTGAGAGGCTGGAGGACTGGAGGTACCACCGGGCCCAGCCCGAGCACTGATCTGGGAGCACCCCTCAGCACAGCTGGCCTGGCTCTGTCAACAGCCCAGATTCAAGTGACAAACAGCAGCTCTCCTAACCAAGCTGCCAAGAGCCAAAGGTAAACAGATGGATAGGGCGAGGAAGGGGAGGTGGCCCTGCCTGCCTGAGGCCCTGCAGACCAGGCCCACACCCAGCCTGGCCCAGGAGGCTCTCCAGGACTCTCCGGAAGCCCGGCTGCTGGAGGAGAAGCAGGAACACCCTTCTGGAAGCTGCCCAGCCCTACCCAGGACCCCTATCTCCTTTTCATCCCTTATCACATTCCAAAAATTATTTCTTTGAGCGCCTGGCTCAGATACAGAGAATCTGGGAGATAAGGCCAGTTCCTCTGGCCCGCATAGCGGGAGATAAGGTGAGTGGCGGCCAGGCGCTGCCCCCCCCCCTTTTCCTGCAACCCCCCCCACGCTCAGAGACCCCTCTCCCCGAAGTTTTCCCACAGCTGAGCTCCACTCAGATGTCACAGGAGCAAGTCAGCCCCCCAAACCATGCCGGGCCGCGCCATCGAGCTGCTTCTGTTTGAAGGGTCTCAGCTGCAATTGGCATGGCTGGGCCCAGAGCACGCGGTGTCCGACCCCCTGCCCCCCAAAACTGCACGGCCTCCCTCCCCCAAACAGGTGGGAACGGCCCCCTGAGCACACCCAGGTGTGGCCGCCCAAACCAACTCAAGACAAAGAATGCAGAGAGTGCTCTCAGGAGCCTTCCCTGCCTGAGCCCAGAGGTCAGCAGGGAGCGGGCGTCTGCCTGCGTCCCAGAGTGACCCCAGGTGTGGCCCCCAAAGTAAGAAAAACCCAAGTAGTTCCCCGCCTGCCTGGTTCGCGTCCCACACTTGTCAGGACTAAACCGATCCTGTCCTTTCCCGCCACGGCTCGAACCCCGTAAGGTCCCTGAGATCCCGTCCTGGCCTCTGCCGAGGCCCGTTTCACGCCGAGCTCTCTGCACTCCCGGCTGGACTCTGCAGGCCAGGCCAGCCCAGGCCCTGGACAGGAGGAACCAGTGCCGGCCCTGGAGCAAACTCCCCGGGCTTCCCTTCCTGGGGCAGGAAAACATTGTTTAGTGTCGCCCAAACAGAGGAGAGCACCAGCTCACTGCAACCCCAACAAACAAACCTGAGGCAACGGGGAGCCACCCTTCCCCAAGGCTACTGGCCCCAGCCCCCAGTCCTGCCCCCGAGGCCCAGCCGCTGCCAACTCCCAGTTTCAAAGGCAGGACCTGCGTGGACAGACTTGGACTCATTGGGGCTCAGTGCGTCTACACGGCACCCCTGCTATACCCGCAGTGAGGAAGGGGACCCTAAGGAAGGTGATGGGTGGCAGGGCTCCCTGTCACAGGTGCCGGGGCTCTCAAACCTCCCACCTGGGGCCACCCAAGTACTTTCCAAGAACAGCTGCTCTGCCTCTGTCTGTCTGTCTGTCTGTCTCTCTCTCTCGCACATACACACACACACATGCACACACACGCAGCTTATTCTGATTATAAGATTTATGCTCACTATGGAAAATTCTGGAACTAAGATGTAGCCCAGTGGTAGATGCTTGCTTGTCTCACGTGAAAAGCCCTGGGTTTGATCCTCAGCCCAGCAAAAAAAGTGGAAAAAAAACAATGATTTTTTTTTTTCAGGTAATCTTTAGAAAACAAGGAAAGAATAAGATTAAAAGTTATCCTGAGGGGTTGGAGCAACAGCACAGCAGCTAAGATGCCAGCCTGTACGTGGCAGACCCAGACGTGAGCCCATCAGCCCATGATCGATGAGCACAGAGCCAGGAGTAAAACCTGAGCGCCACCAGTGTGACCCCAAACCAAGACTGCTGTGGGCAGACAGGGAAGGGGGCCCTGGGGCTGTACTCTTGGACCATAGTCAAATTTAAGAATTCCCTGGCCCTGAAGCAGCTCAAGAGCATGAGGACTGGGAGACACACATCCTCACTTTCTTGGAAGAGGAGAAACAAGGCACCAGCTGGATGCAGAAATTCAAAGTCCTACTCAGAGAAGGGTGAACCCCTCAGAAAAGGAGAAGCCACAGAAGAGCCTGTGAGACTATGAGGGGACCGTCCACTGGGCAGGGATGAGGTGATGAAGGGACCGTCCACAGGGCAGGGATGAGAGGATGAAGGGACCGTCCGTAGCACAGGGATGAGGTGATGAGGGGACTGTCCACCGTGCAGGGAGGAGACCCTGAAGGGACCATCCACATGGTCAGGGCAGGGATGTGAACATAGAGGGACCCCCAACAACACAAGGGTTGAAGATCATGCAGGAACCATCCACAGGGCAAGGCTTTCGCATGACAATGTCTAACTAACCTAACTTTTATGTCTGTTGACAAAAACTCATGTAATCCCATCAACAGCCAAGGCCCAGAGACTATAAAACCCAGCTCCCAGAAGCTTGCGCGGCCACATTTGCGGCCGCGTGACATCTTATTATCTCATTTTTACTTTGGACAAAATGGCAGGCTACCAAATGTAACCTGCCCACACAGCAGAGTCTGGCAAACTCCCCGTGGCGTACCCAATATGCCAAATACCAGTAACAATGATGGGTCTCATTCTCCTAACCCTGAAAGAGCCTTGAATATGGCACTTTTTAAAATCTCAGAGCTAGGGTAAAGGAGACGTTACTGGTGCCTGCTCGAGGCAATTGACGAACAACAGGATGGTCGTGATCGTGATTGTGACAAAAACTCAGGGCCAGCTCCGTTTGGAAGACGTGCGTATGACTCCCAGGCCCGTGTTCTCCCCTGAACACGCATGTCGCCTTCGGCTGGTTCCCCCTCTGGGGAGGCCCGGCTTCTGTCCTGAACACGCGTTTGCCTTCTTCCTCTCCTCCCGTCTTTCTAAGGAAGTTTCACTCAACACCAGCTACCTTGTTTCCCCTCCTGAAGTCCTTCTCTGTGAGGGAAGGGACAGACCGGGGACGCGAGTGCTGAGGCGGGGACAGACTCTCCTCTCCCGCCAAGGGCCGTCCCCGCTCTGGTCGGGAGTCGGGGCTCCCAGGTACTCTGGCGGGGACCCGTCTCCCAGCCTGCAGCGCAAGCGGCTCGACGGCTGCCAGACACGACTTGGCAGACGACGGCGACCGTCCAGACCCACTCGGGGCATGTCCTGAGTTTGCCCCCGTAGCTCCCCGAGCAGCGGCCCAGCAGCTCCTGGAACAAGCTGGCCTGGAAGGGACCTTGCCCAGGAGCGGCCGTGTCCAAAGACCGGGCGGGCACTTTCTTTCCAGGCCAAGGGTCAGGTGGCGGCGGGTGCGCTGGCATCTGGCAGAAGCTTGCCAGGGAGACAGGCCCGGGGGGGCGCCGTCAGCCCCGGGGTGCAGAAAGGGCAGCCGAGGGCGCAGTGCCGCCGCCCCCCCACTCAGCGGGGGACAGTGTGGCTGAGGGAGGCCGGGCCGTGAAGGGTGGGCACCAGCCCTGCAGGGACACTTCCTCCACGCTGGCCTCTTAGTATTTTAGGACGTCTGGGATTCCCTGATTTCAGCTCAACCTGAGCGACACAATACAGTGCCCAGTGAAAGCTCGAGAAAGGGGTGTGGGGTGGGGACAGCTCGAGGTGGGGTCCTTACCTTACAGGCCACAAGCCCCGGGCTGGAACCCCAGACCAGTCCACGGCACCAGAGAGAAGCACGGGCCCCTCGTGGTGCACCCCAAGTACATGAACCCTCCAAGCAGCCCTTACCGAGCACAGGACCCCCCCATAGGGACCCCCCACCAAGCATGGAGAACCCCTATCAAACATGGAGAACCCCCACCAAGCAGAGGGGCCCCCCACCAAGCATGGGATCGCCCCACCATGCGTGGGGACCCCCCACCAAGTGGGCCCCTCACCGAGTGGACCCTTCACCAGGCACATTCACACCTCCCCCCTCATACACACACCCCAAAGTGTGTTCAGCCAAAACCACAACCAAGCACACACACAGCAGGCAGGGAAAGGCCTGCAGTGAGGAGGGCCCTTCTCCAGGGTCTTTAGGGAGCTGCGGGGGGCGGGCGGGGGGGTGGTCCTGTAGCTGCGAGACTAGAAACTTCCAGAAACCTGACAGAAACACTCAGGGAGTTCTGGATTCAGCAGTTTCCCCTTTGGTTTGTCCTATGGCTATGAATGTTAAACTGATACAATAAGAAGAATAAAGAGAAAACTTATCTTCAAACAGGCAGAGGTAACTCAGTGGCCGAAGAACCGTGTCCAGACAGTAAACAGGCAACAGGAGCAAAAAGGTTCTCAGAAGCTTCGATCCGTAACTTACTTAGTATTTTTTAAAAAAATCCACTCAGGGCCGGAGCAATAGCACAGGGGGGAGGGCGTTTGCCTTGCACGTGGCTGACCTGGGTTCGATCCCCAACATCCCATACAGTCCCCCGAGCACTGCCAGGAGTAACGCCTGAGTGCAGAGCCAGGAGAAATGCCTGAGCATCGCTGGGTGTGACCCAAAAAAGATAAAAAAAAAAAACTCCACTCAATGGGCCACATTCCTAAAGTTGCAGTGACAAATACCAAATGTACACGTCACAACAGTGCACGGCAAAACAGCAATGCACCAAGGGACCCTGGAGGGGCGAGGCAAACACACAGCCCCTCGCCCCACATGCAGTTCGGCCCACGCACAGCCCCCGGCCCACACACAGTCCAGGGCCCCCACGCACAGCCCCATAGCCCACATCTTGACCGCAGCAGCCCAGTGCCGGACGCCAGGAGCTGGCCAGGGGCTGCTCGCTTCCAGTTCTTGGCCGTCCTTGCACCGTCCGAGGGAGGGAAAGCGAAAGGCAAGACCGCCACCTGGGAGGCAGTTTGGTGGTTTCTCACAGAACCAAACACAGACCTGACACACGTGCACCTAGACGGCCCCAAACAGAGCCGGGGCTCCAGGTGACACTGCCCCGGGCTGGGTCAGGGGCCACAGGAGAGCCGGCCAGGTGCTCAGCGTCGCTGGGACCCAGGCCGGGTCCCAGGCCGGGTCCCAGGCCGAGTCGGGGGGGGCACAGGAATGCTGGGTGAGGTGCTCAGTGTCGCTGGGCTGCTCTCCAAAGTCAGTCTCGCTGAACCACCCAACGTAAGAGTCTGGGGAGACGCCACTGCGGGTAAGGCCTTTGTACGACCAACCTCGGTTTGATCCGCGGCACCGCACAGGATCCCTCGTGGGCCCCCGAGCACCGCCAAGAATCATCCCTGAGCGCAGAGCCAGGAGTGAGCCCTGAGACCTCCAAATCCAAACTAGAAAGATCTCTCAAAACTCAGCAGCAAGAAACCGGCCCAATGAAAACACAGACCAAAACATTCGGACAAAGATCATTTTAAGCACCAAATTCCGAACGATTTTCCAGTAATGACTGTGTTTCTTTCATTGGGAGTGGGAAGGCACACCCATCGGTGCTTGGGACTGAGTCCTGGTGACGCTCGGGACACCCCTTATGTGGTGTCGGGGGCCGACGCCAGGCTGGCCACCGCAAGCCAAGGGCCCTACCTGCTGGACGCTTTCCCGTGTCCTAAAACGACTGTGATTATTTAAGAGAGACACGACAACTCTCCGGAGCAGGTGACAAGCAAAGGGGAGTGACAGACGCGTCCTCCACATGACTGAAACCTGGTGCAAAATCACAGCTCTCCCCTGATGACTATTTATTTATATCTTTATTTATATTTATTTATTTATATCTCCTTCCTTCTCCTGGAAGGTGAGGGGAACACACTGGCCGTGCTCGGGGACTACTCCATGATCCCTGTCTGGGGGTGGGTGGGGTCCCTGCAATGCTTTGGGGGCCTTGTAGTGACAGAGATCAAATCCAGGCCTCCTGCATGCAAAGCCTCGCCCGCTCAGCCCCGAATTCTCTCTCTCTCTCTCTCTCTCTCTGACCCCTATATCTCATTTCTTACCAAAACAAGGAGCCAACATTTTCCTTAATACCCACACTTTGAGCAGAAATGGAATTGGCTGCAATGAGCTTTGTGATACATTTGAATGTGACAAAAACCAGTGCCCAAAATAAGTCCTCTAGACGCTATTGCAAGGCTGTGAAACAAATCGGCAATAAATATTATTGGTGCTAAAAAGCTGCCGGCCACATGTTCTAGGCCATGGGCAGAGAGAGTCATGGGCAAGTACTGAAAGGACAAATTCCAAAAGAGCCCCCACCGCGCCCATGTCCTCTCCAGAGCTGCCTTCCTGGGAGGGTGCAGGATGCGAATGTCCTGGGGTGCAGACCCCCTCAACACCCCTGCCCAGGGGTGTATGCAGGAAAAGGGGGTCTACGCCAGACATAGCAGAGGTGCAGCCAAAGGGGCATCTCAGGGGCTGGGTGGTCCAGCGGGGAGGGCACTTGCCTGGCACGTGGCAGACCTGGGTTTGATCCCAGGCATCCCATACGGTCAGTCTCCTGGGCACTGCCAGGAGTGATTCCTGAATACAGAGCCAGGAGGAACCCTGGAGCATCATCGAGTGTGGTCCCCCAAAAGCAATAAATAAAGGGGATTCTCACTCATCTACAGGGGTTTTGTTTTCTTGCTTTGGGGCTGGAGCAATAGCACAGCAGTAGGGCGTTTGCCTTGCAAGCAAATGGGCCTTGCTGCGTTCAATTTCTCTGCCCCTCTTGGAGAGCCCGGCAAGCTTCCGAGAGTATCTCGCCTGCACAGCAAAGCCGGCAAGCTCCCCGTGATGTACTGGGTATGCCAAACACAGTAATAACAAGTCTCACAAGGGAGATGTTACTGGGCCCGCTCGAGCAATCGAGGAACAACAGGAGGACAGTGTGGTGCGGTGCAGTGCTGTTGGGCCCTAGCCAGGGGTGCTCACGGCTCACTCCTGCTGGGCTCAGGGAGTCCCCCGAGCTGCAGGCATTGAGGCGACCGCCCTGCCTGCTGCACCCTCTCTAGATCGGGGAAGACGGGAAGTGAGGGTCGATCCTTCTGAGAATCCCAGCCTGGGGACTCACCTCTGGCCCGCCCACGGGTCCCAGGGCTGCCACAGGGAGGCAGAGCAACCCAGGGGCACCGCGGGCTCAGGGGAAAGGGGCCAGGGAAGACCCCGAATCCCTCCATGCGCTAAGCGGGCCACAAATACATCCCTAGAGGGAAACTGGGGTCACGTGTTCGAGTCACAACAACTCGATGTCGAGTTGAGAGACAACTGTGAGGAGTCACGTAAGAAGAGGAGACAAGAAAGACACACACGTGTGAGAATCACACGCTCACGGGGCCTTGAGCTGCTCGGGCCTCGGCGGGGCAGGGGGAAGATGAGGGAGGCTTCAGGGGGGCTCCCCAGCCCTGAGTCCCGGGTCACCCCGACACCCCGCCAGGCCAGGACCCCCCCACTGCAGGCCCGCCCGCCGTTCCTGCCACTGCTGCCCTCAGCAGCTCGTTCATATTAGCTGGCGACGCGTATAAAACAATAGGAAAGATATTTTTTTTTCCTTCAGTAATTCTGTGCTGACGGAAAAAAAAAATGACCTGAATGATGTACTTAAAAAGAGGATTATTTGCAGCAGAAACAAAGGAGAGTAACACTAATTAAAAGGTGGCTCTGTGGTAGTCACTGGACCCGCCATGGGCCCAGGGGTGTTCATTTCCCCTAACACCAGCCCTGGCTGTTTCCCATTAACCAGAGTCCAACTGGGCATCTGCCTGGCCCCAGCCGGACCCCCCAACACCACCAGGGGGGGCCCCTGAGCACAGAGCCAGGACCAGCACCTCAGAAGCGGGCAGCGTCTGATCCCCAGACTAGCCTAAACAACAAAGGAGCGGAGGGATGTTACTGGCCTCCGTTGTGGGGAAAACGGGCGAGGAGAGGCTGGCAGGGTGGGCAGAAGGTTCTAGTGCTGAGCGCGGAGCGTGGTCGCAGAACCCGGCTTCCGTCAGGAGCATCAGGTTCAAATGCCAAGTGAACGCCACTGCGCCCTCGACAGTCGCTCTGTGCCCCCCAGCAGGGTGGGGCTCTGCTCCGAACCCAGGGCTCCTGCATGACAGCATGGGCCATAGCCCTCGGTCCCCTGGAGCATCTTCCGGGCCAACCACGCCACCCTCCGGGCCTGGGGTAGGGACTGGGGAGCAAACCCAGCCTGGGCACTGCCCCGGGCGAGGGAAAGAGACTGTCAGGATGGAACCGCTGCCTGTCGCGGGAAGTCTGCAGAGGGCCAGGAGGGCATCAGCGCGCGGGAGGGAGCACCACCGCCTTCGGGGGAGCTGCCGGCCCTGCACCCAGGCACCCTGCACCCACGGGCACCCAGGCTGCTGAGCGGAACGCTGGGTCCCGGGTCGCACTACGCCAGACCTGGAGGACTCCGGCTTTGCCCCCAGGACAAATGTTCCCATCAAAGCACTTGCTCGGGAGGCTCTGAAAGCAGGGATGAGGGGAGAGGGGTTTCTGCCAAGGTGAGGAGGCAGCAAAAACTCCACGCAACAACCAGAGGCGCCTGCTGGAGGTTGCATGAGCCTGCAGACACCGTCACCACGTCCCCAAGAGGGCAGCACGCCGGCTCCCAGCTGGCCAGACCCACTCGGCTCGCAGCACAGCCCCGAGGGGCACCCGGCCGGCCTGGCGTGGGCTGGGCACTCCCTGCCCAGGATGGAGCGCTCCGAGGCCACCCCTGCACTCCACAACCCGCAGGCCCCGAGCAAGTGGGGACTGGCGATGAGGAACAGGTGGGACAGCAGGCCTCAAAGCCAAGCCCCGGGTTTCCGCCCCACGAGAGGCTTTCCCCTCCATCACCCCACCCCGCCGGACACCCACGGCAGCGTTTCTGCCACGATTCGAACACTTGCAAGATATCAAGGGATGTTGTAACACCAGACAAGAGAAAGAGTAAAAAGCCACGGGGCCCGCAGCCAACCTCGGCCAAGCCGGAGATTAACAGCCCAGCTGCATGCGTGACGGCGGCACGGGACAGACCGAGCGTTGGAAAGCGTCTCGGGAAACCCACCCTCTCTCCACATGACCCAGTGCGGCAACGCAGTTCAGCCAGCACAAGCTGTGAGCACAGTCCGGCCCGGCGCTTCAGAAGTTAAAACATCAAGGAAGGCGAAAAAGCAGATTGAAAGAAACCAAAGCACAGCCTCACTCCCCCCAATGAGAAAGTCTGCACCCTGACAACAAAGGCGCGAGGCACCCCCCACTCAACCGCCCCCACCCCCACCCCCACTGCCTTCTTGGGTCTCCCAGGCTCGGTTCTGCAAGCCCAGACCTCTGGCTTGATGGAGGAACAGCCAAGGAGCATGGACCCGCGACCCTGCCGGATGGGGGGGGGGGGTTACTTGGGAGATCTGAGACTCTGAAAGGCTCCATCACCTGCAACACACAGGGGTCAGCGAGCGGGACACTGCAGAGGGGCGGGGGTCTGCCAAACGGACAATCCACCCTGGCTCATTCCCCGCCAGGCATAGGGTCCCGCAAGTCCCACCAGGTCCCTCCAGGAGTGGTCCCTCAACTCCATCCCCACCACCCACACCGCCAACCCCATTGGCACCATCGATTACGCTGGCGCCTGATCGATCCTTCTGAAGAAGAACCGTTAAGCCGGGTCTGGTCCCCCTGCCAGCGTGGGACGGAGCGCCAGCGGCTTCCCGGGCTTGGGACGGTCCCCGGGGCGGGTTAAGGAAACTTACAAAGTGACACTGACCGGCCCGCTTGGGGATCCAGACGCACCCGGCCGCTCCCGGACTGACAGCGCGATGTGGCCACGTGTGGGCCTGCGGATGGCAAGCGCTGGCCTTAGCCGGGCCCCTGGGGGTCCGAGGGCGCAGGCCGAGAGCGCGTGGGTCACTGACGCCCCTCTCCCGGCGGCCCCGAGGGGACGGGCTTCAGCGGGTCACCGAGAGAACTCGGAAAGCTCCCCGAGGTGGCCGGCGACGCCGCGTCCCCGTCGCCCTGCAGAGCCACCCAGCGGCCCGCGGAGCCGCCACAGGACGGACGGGACCCGGCGGCCGGACACCGGCCCGGGGGGGGACGCGCCCCGCATCGGCCGCTCCCGAAGGTCCGGTCGAGCCGGCGCCCCGCGCGCGCGCGCCGCGAGCCCGAAAGGTCGCGCCCGCCCGGCGGGGACCGTGGCTGGGACCCCCGCGGGCTGCCGCGCCGCTCGCCCAACTTCGCCCCGGGCGGGACGGGGGGACCCGGGAGCCCCCCGCGCGGCCACCGGGCCCGGCCCCGGCCCAGCCGAGCTGCCCAGCGCGGCCCGATCTCGCCCGCCCGCACCGGGGACAGCCCGGGGCGCAGCGGCCTCGCCCCCGCCAAGGGCGCCGCGCGCCTGGGGGTTCCCGCCGCCCCCGCCCCGCGCCCGCTGGGGGTCCCACCGCCCCCGTCCCGCGCCCTCTGGGGGTGGGTCCCGCCGCCCCCGCCCCGGGGTCCCGCTGCGCCCCCACCCTGCGCCCGCTGGGGGGTCCCGCCGCGCCCGCCCAGCGCGCGCCTGGGGGGTGGGTGGGATCCGGCCGCCCCCGTCCCGCGCCCGCTGGGGGGTCCCGCCGCCTCCCGCCGGGGGTCCCGCCGCGCCCGCCCCGCGCCAAGTTGATACTCACGAGTTTCGCAACTGCGGCGCCCCGAGCCAGGCCCCCCGCCCCGGCCCCTGCGCCGCTCCCGGCCCGGGCGAGGCGGCGGCGGCGGCGGCGGCGGCGGGCACTGGGCGGCGGGCACTGGGGGCGGCGGGCGGCGGCGCGGGCCGGGGCCGAGGCCGGGCGGCGCGGGGCGCGGGGCGCGGGGCGGGCGGGCGGCGCGCGCGGGTCGCCGAGCCGAGCCTGGGGCGGGCCGGGCCGGGCCCTCCGCGGGGCCGGCGGCTCCGCCCTCCCGGCCGGGCCGAGCGCGCGGGCGGCGGCGCGGGGCGCCCCCCCTCGGCCGCCGCGGGCGTTGCAGCCGCCGGAGCCGCCGCTAACGGAACTGGGGCGCAGCGGGGCATTGTGGGAGCGGGCGCGCCCCCCCGCCGCCGCCCCCCGCGCCCACCCGGCGAGGACCGGGCAGCGCCGGGCCGGGCCGGGCCCCGCGCCCACGGGGGAGTCGGGGTCCCTCTCCCGGGCGGTGGCGCCGGGGTCGCATACCCCCCCCCCCCAACCAGCCTGGTCCTTTGCAGGGTTCTACCCGGAGCCCCCCAGGTCTGCCAGCCTTTGCGCAGCTGCCCCGGCGACCCCCAGCCTCAGCTGGCCCGAAGGCGCCTCCCTTGTGTCCCCGGATCTCTGGGTCACGTGGAAAGGCCTGACCCCCCCCCCCCCCCCCCCGCAGTCCAGGTCCTGACTCCTGGAACTACTCCTGCTTGGGACCCCGTGCGCGTGGGCACCCTCCTCCACCTGACCCCACGTGACCCCATGTGTGTAGACGCCTGCTTCCACACGACCCTGTGCATGGAAACACCACATTCGTGTGACCACCTGCGTGGAGACCCCCACCTCCTTTTGCACGTGTCCCTGGGCGGTGAACACCCTCCTCCCTGTGGCCACACGCATGTCACGGTGTTAGGTGCTCGTGGGGTCACACGTGGGTCCAGGGAGGCAGTTGTCCCGAGCAGTCCTGGGTGAGCCTGGAAAACTCTGTCCCTCCCCGGTCCTCGTGTGTTTTGGGCTTTCTCGGCTATAGCTGAGTCCTAGGACCTTTCCAAGCCCCGCCAGGTAAGTGCACCGGAGATTCGAGTGTGTGAGCAATCCCTGTTCGTGGCTTCGGGTTATGTTCTCCGAAAGTGATTTAACTAGCACTAGCAGCTGCTCATACTCTGTGAGAACAGATTTGACTTACAACAACAAACAACAAAAGCTGTTCCCTCACCTTGCCATCCATCCGCCCGTCTTGCCTTGGTTCTTCCTCTGTCTTCAAGGCCAACTGCCCGGCATCTCCAAAAATCTTTGTTTTGTTTCTTTCTTACAAAGCTGTCTCTTTCTCAAATATAGTGAATAGTAATTGATACGTTTCTAGTCATCACTGTCACTGTCACTCTCCTCCCATTTGCTCGAGTGGGCCCAGTAACATTGTGAGACTTCTTGTTACTGTGTTTGGCATATCCAATACGGCATGGGTAGCTTGCCAGGCTTTGCCATGTGGGCGAGATACTCTCGGTAGCTTGCCGGGCTCTCCGAGAGGGGCGGAGGAATCGAACTCGGGTCCGCTGGTCTGCCGCATGCAAGGCAAACGCCCTACCCACTGTACTGTCTTATAAATAAGTATATCTTCAGTGGTTTTGGTTCCAAAGGAAGGAAGTGTCTTGTTTCCAAAGAAGGAGAATTATAGATGACATTGGTGGAGACATTGGTGTTGAAATATTTACTACAGTAACTTTATAAATCATGGTTCTTTAATAAATACAAAAAAAATTTAGTTCTTCCTGTTCATCTTCAACACTATCATCGATGTCTAAAAAACTACCGATGACAGCAGCTTTATGATTAATGAAAGGGATAGCTGATTTAACTGTGACTGCACGGTGGTAGGTGATAGTTTACTCACTATATCTGCCTAGTGACCCATGCTACTGGGACATAGTAAGTAACCCGGATTCCCATGTAAACTTTTGAGTGTTGAATCTTTCTGTGGAAATCCCTAGACTTCTGAGTGTGATGAGTAAGAACCCGCTACCTCCCTTTCTTCCTCCGTTCTTCAGTGGTGTGCAGTGCAGCCTCGAGCCAGCTCTGGGCAATGTGTCTAGACGGGCATTTCCCAAACTGGCCACTGACCTCCCTGGAGGACGGGGTGGGGGGAAGATGTGACTCAGTTCTCCGGTATGTGACTGTCATTTAGACACTCAGGAAGAATATTGCTGGCTGGGTTCCATAGTGGAGAATCTCTTCTGGAGGGGGTCAAGGAGGTCGTGGAAATGAAAATTTAGTCCCATCAGATAGCACCTGTGGGGGCTGGAGCAAGACAGCAGGTAGGGGCTTGCTTTGTACCTGGTGGCTGGCTGGGGTTCCATCCCCAGCACTCCATCCGGTTCCCAAGCACCACCAGGTGTGACCCCTGAGTGCAGAGCCAGAAGTAAGTCCTCAGCTTGTATGACCCCCAAGGCTAAAAAAAAAAAAGGCATGTGTGCTGACATAATTTGAATTTATAATATATAAGTATTTAAAAAAATTTTTTTTTGACATCCTGGGGCAGATAGCTCAGGTGAGAAGCACGTGGCTCACATGTGTGGATTCCTGAATTTGAGCCCCAGTTCAGCAGGGAGCACCCTCACTGACCCTAGTTGCCCTCAGTGACACACTGTAGCTCTCACTGAGGGTCTGAGATTGCAGAAATCTGAGTGGAGGACCAGCAGTGAGCCCTGAGCACAGTTGGGTGTAGCAAAGATAAATAAATAAATAAATACATAAATAATAAAGGTCACTAGAGTGAGAGAGAGGAATGTTTCATATGAAATAGTATTGCACTGGTGCTCTGCAGCTTTAAAAAAAAATCACTTAAAAATCACTTAACTTCCCGTTAGTCGTCGATTTGCTCGAGCGGGCGCCAGTAACGTCTCCATTTGTCCCTGTCGCGTGCTAATGTAGCCCAATGGCATCTGTTCGCTCCGGGAACATGGAGGGCCTCAAACCGATCGTTCATGATCTTCAGGAAGAAGTCTGACCATCTGGTGGGTGGCCGGCCACGCGGTCTCTTGACATCCCGTGGAATCCAATCAGTAACAGCTCTAGTCCAACGGTCGTCTTTAAATCTCATTACGTGACCAACCCATCTGATTTTGGAATTGTCATACCATATTTGATAGGGTTCAAATATGGTAACACCTACAAGGGTGATTAGAGGTCACCCCAAAAGCCTCTATCCCTCTCGGAAAGACTGGCAAGCTACCGAGAGTATTCCGCCCGCATGGAAGAGCCTGGCAAGCTATCCGCTGTGTATTCGATATGCCAAAACCAGTAACTACAACTGGTCTCTGCAGCTTTAGTTTGTGATAAAACTGATGAATCAAGACAAATTTTAGGGGACGGAGCAATAGCACAGCAGAGAGGGTGTTTGCCTTGCATGTAGCCCACCTCCGTTTGGTCCCTGGCATCCCATATGATTCCCTGAGCACCATCATGAGTGATTCCTGAGTGCAGAGCCAGGAGTGACCCCTGAGCATCGCCGGGTGTGACCCAAAAGGAAAAAAAAGACGTTTTTTAAAAACGATTTTAATTAGAAGACGATGATGTGGAACTAAGCATTTGAGCATTTGTACATCATGGGTATCCGTTAAGGGCCCCTGGTAGGAAGGATTTGAAGAAGTGCTGGTTAAGGAAACTAGAATCATCTTTACATATGTACCTTCTCATAATTCTCTTCCCTTTATGAGGACATAATACATATTTTCTCCTATTGAATTCTATGTATTGTAATGCTTAATGGCTGGAAAAGTTTATTCCAGATAGAGCCATTTGGAATTTTTCACCCCAGACTTCCAAGTCTTCAGTTTCTATTACTGATGTGGAAGGGAAACGAAACAAAACAAGAACAAACCCTATCTCTGGCATTGTCTGAGTTGGCAATCGGATACCTTTTTCTTCGCAACAAAATGAAACTCTTGTATACATATTGAGCCTTGGGAAGAATTCAAAATGTTCCGACTTACTTGACACAAAGTAAAGGAGCATTTTCGAAACAGTAACTGTTTCTCTCTGACCCAGAACTTTTTTTTTTAACCATTTATTTATTTATTTATTTTCTTTTTGCTTCACACCCGGCAGTGCACAAGGATTACTCCTGGCTCTGGACTCAGAGGAGTTACTCCTGGCAGTGCTCAGGGGACCATCTGGGATGCTGGGAATCGAACCCGGGTCGGCTGCGTGCAAGGCAAATCCCCTACCCGCTGTGCTCTCTCTCCAGCCCCTGACCGAGAACTTTTTAATGATATTTCTTCCTTGAAAAAAATCATTCTTTAGTTACCAAACCCTAAATATTCCCCTGAAAAACTCTGATAACTGACTGGGCAAGAGGGGAATGAACTGAGTGTTTTGTCAACAAACACTCAACTCCAGAACATCAACTCTGGAACCGGAGTTGTGCAGTGGGTAGGGAGCTTGCTTGATTCCAAGTACTGCCCACCACCCCCACGCCCACCAGGAGTGGTCCCTGAGTGCAGGGCCACGAGTAAGCCGTGAGCACTGCTGGCTGTGCCCCCAACCAAAGGAAATAGAAACTTTTTTTTAAAGCATCTGTGAATTTTATTTTATTTTAATTTATTTTGCTTTTTTGGGTCACACCCAGTGATGCACAGGGGTTCCTCCTGGCTCTGCACTCAGGAATCACTCCTGGCGGTGTTTGGGGGACCATATGGGATGCTGGGAGTCGAACCCGGGTCGGCTGCGAGCAGGGCAAACGTTCTACCCTCTGTGCTATCGCTCCAGCCCCGGAAATAGAAACTCTTAAGTGGAAGTTTCAACAAGCTGCACCTAAAGGACCTGTATCTGTGGGCCCCCCCAAAGCAAATAAAGGGGAAGGTGCTGAGAGAGAAGCAACATGCATCCGTGCAAGGAGACAGGCAGGAATGGGGAGGAGTGAAGTCTGGGCGGGTCCCTGCACCTGAGCTGGGAATGCAGCCAGCGAGGCAGGTGCCCTGGGCCTCGCCCAAACTGGGCACAGCGGTGAGGGCGGCGGGACAGTTCCTCCTGCAATGGGCACAGCGCTGAGGGCAGCTGGACAGTCCCACCCGCGCTGGGTACAGTGCCAATGGCAGCTGGACAGTCCACCACCCAGAGCCTCCCCTGCACAGGGCTCAGTCCCACTGCCCAGGCCACAGGCTGGCCAAGCACGACTGGGCAACCCTGACTAAGGTCCTGATGGCTGCTAGCAGGAGGACATTCCCGGCTGACCCTTTAACTGGTCTGGGTGCGTGAGTGCTGTCCCTACTGGCCTGCCCTGGTCATCGGAGACTGGGCCCTCTTCTGCCCTCACCTGAGCCCAGGTCCTGCACACACCCTCTAGGTGAGGCTGGCCCTCCCAGGTGCCCACAGTGGGTATCCAGCTGCGGGGCCTTTGGCAGGGCAGTGAGCCTGGGCTGTGATGTAGGCTTTGCTGGGAGGCCCAGCTTCTATCCCCAGCCCCCCGTGGCCCCCGAGAGACCCCTGTGCATGGCTAGAGTAACCGCAGGGAGCCCCGAGCACTGCAGGAAGGCCCCCAACCATAACGGGGAAAAGCAGTGAACACAGCGGAGACCCGAAGGACAAACCTTTCATGCTACTTTGGGTTTGTAACTGGGCGTCGATGTTTGTTTTAGTTTGGGGGCCACATTCGGCAGTGCTCGGGGCTTCCTCTTGGCTTTGCGCTCAGAGGTCACCCTTGGTGGGTTCCAGACACCGTCTGGGGGCCGGCTGTGTGGAAGGTAAAGGCCTTACCCACTGGGCTATCTCTCTGGCCCCAGGCTTGAAACCGGGAAGTTGTGTTCCTGTCCAGGGCCAGAGGCCACGCAAAGTAAAGCCAGAGAAACTGCCTGAGGTTGTCGTGAGGGAAGAGAGTACAGCCCCGCCGGGAGTTTCAGAGGAACTGGGGAGGGGCTGGCACGATAGTGCAGTGGGGAGGGCGTTTGCCTTGCACACGGCCAACCCAGGTTTGATTCCCAGCACAGCCAGGGGTGATTCCTGAGTGCAGAGCCAGGAGTGACCCAAAAAAGAAAAAAAAAAAAAAGAAGAAGAAGCAGCTGGGGAACAGGCCATTTCTCAGGGCCAACAGTCAGTGTTTCTGTCTTCCTCCCTCTCTTCTTCATTCCCTCCTTCCCTCTCTCTTTCCTTCCCTCCCTCTCTTCCTTTCTTTCCTCTCGCCCGCCTTCCTTCCTTCCTTCCTTCCTTCCTTCCTTCCTTCCTTCCTTCCTTCCTCCCTCCCTCCCTCCCTCCCTCTCTCCTCCTTCTGCCTGCCTCCTTCTCCTGCTTACGCTCTAACCCTGCCCTAGAGGGCAGAAGGCCTCTTAGGGCTCCAGGTAAGGTCTCGGGGGCAGTGGAGAGACCAGCCTCTGTCCTGAGGGGCTCGGGGCTAACCTGTTGTCTCTGTTCATCCCTTTGGGCCTCCAGTTCTGCAGAGTAGGAGGAGGTGAGGGGCCGAGAGGCCGTGTCTGGCCTGGAATGGGCCCTAACTCGCCTCTGATTATCCACAATCTTTCTCCTGAAACCAGACGTCTTAGTTCAGCGAGGCTGATGGCCTACTGAGATGTCATGTGGTGGGACAGGAACTGGGTGTGGTGAAGGCTGAGAACAGAGGCTGAGCCCTTGCCTGGCATGCTGCTGGCCCGGGTCTGGTGGTACGTGGACACTCGCTTTTCGGGCTGGCAATGAGAGTGCGTGTGACGCTCTGAGATGGAGCCAGTTTCTGCCGTGTTACCCGCTGTCTTCCTGCAAAGGTGACTATAGTGACAGTGTTTCCTTCTTGCTAACCCCCAGAGTTACTACGGCACATGGAAACGCTGCGAGCCAGAACTCTGACATGTCACCTTAAAAATCAAATCGAGGAACAACGGGAGGACAGTGCTACATATTTTACTACTTGTACATTTTTACCCAGAAGATAGAAAAATAAAATTTATTTTTAAACCTTAAAAAGGCATGGGATTAGGTTGCCCGCAGCCCTGTTGAGAAGGGACGTTTTATGTTCAGAAGTTTTCGAGAGCGAGAGCCGGCCCTGTCATGAGGCCATCATCAGGGACAGTGCTGGAGGAACCCTGGCAACTTTCCCCGGGCTCCTGCTGTGCTCCCCGAGGAGACCAGCACCACCCTGAGTTTGGGGCGCTCAACACTGCAGGCAGCACCCTAGTGTGGGAGAAACAGAACTCCCCCCCAGATGGAGCGGCTGGGGGTTTGCCCTCCTTCCGAGGCAGGCGCCTTTATTTATTTATTTATTTATTTATTGAATAAAAGTAAAGGCCCTCCCGTTGTTCGTCGATTTGCTCGAGCGGGCCCAGTAACGTCTCCATTGGAGACTTTGTTGTTACTGTGTCTGGCATATCGAATATGTCACGGGGAGCTTTCCAGGCTCTGCCGTGCGGGCGAGATACTCCCGGTAGCTTGCCGGGCTCTCCGAGAGGGACGGAGGAATCGAAATGTGAATTGACAAGTTTATTCAGGGCAAGAAAGGATTATACAGAAGATGGGGCTGGAGAGATAGCACCGCGGGGAGGGCATTTGCCTTGCACGCGGCCAACCCAGGTTCGATTCCCAGCATCCCATATGGTCCCCTGAGCACCGCCAGGAGTGACGCCTGATTGCAGAGCCAGGAGGAACCCCTGTGCATCGCCAGGTGTGACGCAAAAGAAAGAAAAAAAGATTATACAGAGGAAAACCATGGACCATGGTAATAGAAAGTAAAAGGGAAGATCAACGATTCTGTGACCACATAGTTTGAGGGAGCACGGACTCAGACTCTCCAAGCTCTCTAAACGGAGTCAAAGGTTATTCTCCTTCAAAATTTCCAAAGGCAACCTTAAAGGTTTCATAGGTTACCCGTGTCCCCAAGCCCAGC
This sequence comes from Sorex fumeus, assembly GCF_029834395.1. Taxonomy (NCBI): domain Eukaryota; kingdom Metazoa; phylum Chordata; class Mammalia; order Eulipotyphla; family Soricidae; genus Sorex; species Sorex fumeus. The sequence continues at coordinate 10,233,435 of NW_026606157.1, read as the reverse complement.
AGCCATTGGTAAACTATTTATCGATACTCTTGTCTGGGAAACTCTAGGTCCCCTGGTTTTAGTCCGTTGCTAGTGTCAGGACTCAGTATCTGAAGCCGTTGCCTCTAAGAACCCTGAGTGATCTCACAGGTCCTTCAGCTCAGGGAGCTCCTGAGCTGCTCCAATAATTCCTTCTCCATCTCCTATATTTTCAAATGCCTAAATGTTTGATTTTATTGGAGCCGGCCCTGAAATCCAAGAGCCAGCAAGGAGAGAGCAACTGTGATCTCGTAGGCTGGTAGGGGCCGGGCCCCCCGGGGGTGCATGCCCTGGGCGTGGTGCAGAGATGCGTCTTGGCTTCCCTGGACGAAGACTCTTCTGCCGGAGAAGCGTCCCGATTCCCATCTAGCTTTCCTCTTCCTGACGTTAACCCCTCAGCCTTCCTCCGGACGATGAGAGGAGAATGGACCCCGAGTCAGTCACTCCCTAAATTCCTCTCAGCTGGTGAACATTCTTTGGCTGCTTGGCCTGCTGGCAGGCTCCTCTCTCCCGGCCCGACCCTCGGGGCAGGCAGGGATCAAATTCCCGGAGGCCAGGCCAGGCCGGGCCGGGCCAACTCCACCAGGCTATCCCTGGGAGACCAGTGTTGGGGCTCTCAGCCCTGTGCTCTGCTCATCTCTCTGCCCTGATTTCTTTACCCCGGGGCCTTCTGCCTGTCACCGGTTTGTTTGCTTGCTTGGGGGCCAACCTAGCATCACTCCAAGCTTCCTCCAGGCTCCTGTGCAGGACTTAGCTGGTGCCTGGGGTTACAGCAGGGCTGCGGCCTGCAGGGTACCCGCCTTAACCCTGTGTACTCCCTGGTTTCTGCAGTGAATACCCTAGGTAGACACTTCCGTTCCTCTCGTTTGGTCCCCCAAGTATCCCGGAGATGCTCGTCCGGAAAGCACTGGAACTTGGCTCGGGACGAGCCACAAAGGTGGGGAACAGCCCACCCAGACCCCTGCGTTCCCTCGGGACACCGTCCTCCCAACCCACGCTCCTCCTCCCTGCAGCCGCGTTCTCCCCACACCCCCCAGAGTGTTCGTGGAGAGGGTCCCTCATCTCAGAGCCCCGCACACCTCTCTCCATCCTCGCTCCCCGGCATGGCAGAGGTACCCCAGGTGGTAAATGGGCCCTTTTGAAATCATTTTGGCTTCCGGCCATTTTTTTTTTTGAACATTGTTTCTCGGAGAAAATGAATCCCTAGTTTTTCGAACATGATTTATTTTAAGTTGGCCACTTCCTCTGCGTGTTTGGAAACAGAACTCCCTTTGATGTGATGACATGAAATCAGAGGCCTGTTTTGTTCTTTTACCTTATTGACTATTTTTACGATCGAGAAAAAAAAAATCAGTCTGCTTGTTTCTTTGCAGGATGTGGCCGAGGCTGGGCAGGCAGTGGGTTTTGTTCTGTGTCGCTTTCACGGCCGGCAGCGATGGACGGGGTCTCCAGCCCCCCGCTTCTTCTGTTCCTCCCTTCATCCCTACACAAGGAGAGGCTTCCCCAGCCTCCAGAGCAGCTGATGCAGCCCTGGGGTGAGGCTGGCTCATGGTGCAGGGCCCCTCTGCGAGGACCTTATGTCTCTCCCAGCCACTTTATTTGACTGGATTGTTGGTGGCAGGGACTTCTGGGAAGTTGATGCAACTGCCGGCCTGGGCCCCCTCCCAGGTCTCCTCTGGCTGCCACCAGGCTGGACGCCACCACAGACACTCCCCAGCAGGCAGAGGGACTTCATAGCTGTGGAGCCATTGACCGTGGAGGGGCCCAGTCTGCTCCCCAATTGGACCCCGAAAGTACCTCTCCACGGGTACCTTGCCATCTGCCTCAGTATACTGGAGATGTACGCACAAGCAACAGGTCTTTTTCTTTTTTCTTTTTCTCTTTTTTTGTTTTCCTTTTTGGGTCACACCCAGCGATGCTCAGGGGTCACTCCTGTCTCTGCACACAGGAATTACTCCTGGTGGTGCTCGGGGAACCCTATGGGATGCTGAAATCGAACCCCGGTCAGCCACATGCTAGGCAAACGCCCTCCCCGCTGTGCTGTCGCTCCAGCCCCCAACATGTCTGTTTCTTTAGGAAAGGAATTTCCAGGCAATTTTTTTTCACCTTTTCCCTCTGACAGGATAATCTGTTTACAGATTAAAAAATATGGATTTTTGGGGCTGGAGCAATAGCACAGCGGGTAGGGCATTTGCCTTGCATGTGGCCGACCCGGGTTCGATTTCCAGCATCATAGGGTCCCCTGAGCACCTCCAGGAGTAATTCCTGAGTGCAGAGCCAGGAGTAACCCCTGTGCATCGCTGGATGTGACCCTCAAAAAAAGAAAAAAATAAAATAAAATAAAAAATATGTATGTTTATTGAACTGGAAAGATAATCCAGTGCAGTAAGCTGTCCGGCACACAGCTGACCCTGTTTCTTTCCCTTATACCCCAGATGGTTCACCCAAGCACTGCCAGGAGTGATCCCTGGAGAAAGAGCCAGGAGTTAGCCCTGAACATCGTTGGGGGTGGCCCCAGAACAAGCAAATAAAAATTTTCCCTTTACCAAATGGACCAAAGACAGATATATGTCCTAAACATTTGATATTTGAAAGGGTTAATGTAATATATTTTAACTTCCATTGTACCTACTAAAGGAAAATAAGGGAATGCCCACCCCAGAAGCCTATTTCTTTTGTTACAGTGTTTCTGTATTTTCTGATAATCCCTTTTAAATTAGGGCCAACTTCCACTTATGATCGGATGTACATTGAGAAATAAAATTGTCCAAGAGCCTCTCCATAAAATAGTAATGAGGTAATCACAAAAAAGGTTAGCATCACTGAAATTAAAAATATATATATATTAGAATGTGGGTAGGGTTACATAAATCTAGTTTTAATTTATTTTGTATACTCTCAATTGGTCACACCTAATGATGGTGCTTTGCTAAATATTTTTGTTGGTTAGCTTTGTTTTCATTAGATAACTAAACTCTAAGTTTTTTTGTGAAGTTCTTGCATCAGTATAGGTATCATAATTATGGCGGGACTGAAGCAATTGTCCAGCTGGGAGGGCCCTCCTCCTGGACACCCTGACGTCCATCCTTGTTGCTACATGGTCCCCCAGGAGTCCCTCCAGGAGTGGTCCCAGCGTACAGAGGCAGGAGCCAGCCCTAAGCTCTGCTGGGTGTGGTCCCCAAACAAAACAAAACAAAACAAAAACCCAATGATGTGAAATATGAAAGTTAAACATGCTCACTTGGCCCTGGGCTTTACAAATAAACATGTCAGCTCTGGACAAGTTTAGCCTGAATTCGTTTTTCAGAATCTCGAACTGAATGAATAGGGAAAGGGATTATGAAAGAATCTATAACCTTAATAACTTCTTAGAAACTAAATGAACATGACAGTGTTCTAGTAGCATTCAGAACTCTAGGTGATAAGAAAACATTTTCATTTCGCCTATGAATATCTCCTTCAACCTTTAGCTGAGCCCTGTGAAACTTTGCTAAGTTGCTGGGTAGAGAGTGTGACCCACTGTCAGACTGGCGGGCACTTGGGGTGCAATGGGATGTGAGTCAAAGACCTAAAAAGAACCCTGAAAGATTGTGTATTACATTTATTTCTTTCTGTTTCGGAAGATGTAGGTGATTGAGTGCTATGTAGTAATCCATCTGAGTCCAAATAAAGTCTAGAGGAAAGCATCCTAATGCCAGCTTTTGTACTGTTTAACTATATGGCAAAAAAAGACGCTCACTTGTCTTATTTGAAAATGGAAACTCTATATTAATACTCGTTTTCCCAAGCCCACTTCAAAGTCTCACTGCAAGAACCCATGCTCACTCTTTGTTTTAAATGATAGTACAGTGGGTAGGGTGTTGGCCTTGCATATGACTGACCCGAGTTCAATCCCCAGCGTCCCAGATGGTCTCCCAAGCACCGCCAGGAGTGATTCCTGAGTGCAGAGCCAGGAGGAACTCCAGAGCAATGCTGGGCATGACCCAGAAAGACAATAAATAAAAGACGAGGGGGAGGGGCAGAATGATAATACAGCAGGTATAGGTCTGGCCTTGCATGGGGCCAACTTGGGTTTGATTCTAGCTCCCCGTACGGTCCCCTGAGCCTGCCAGGAGTGATCCCTGAATGCAGAGCCAGGAGTAAGCCCTGAGCACCGCTGGGTGTGGTCCAATACATAAACAACTTAATTAAAAAGATAGTCCTGGGGCTGGGGACGTAGCTCATGTCTTGTGTGTGAGAGAACCTGTATTTGATTAGTTACACAAAGACATGTAGAGTTTAAGGAAGAGTGTAGCGTTCCTAACAGTCTTAAAGATACGCATAGACAGTCTTAAAGGGGCAGAAGGGGACAGCAAAAAGTGAGGAGCGTGTGCCCAAGCCTCTGGTGCAGGGACAGTCCGAGGGCCACCTCCAACCGACAGTGGATGGGTGTTTTGGTTTTTTTTTCCCTCCTGTTTTTAAATGGCTTTTAAAAAATCTAAGGAATAGCAGCACGGCCATAGCCCCGGAGGCACACGGACCTAATTTGGAACCCAGCAGCTTCTGGCAGAAATGTGAATGAGCGGGCGGTGACGGGGCAACTGCGGCCTCATGGGGTGGGGGGCGGAACCGGCAGGTCCTTCTTGCCCTGTCGAGACCACGAGTTGCCCCCCACGAGCGGCTCTCCGGCACGGCCATGGATCCAGAAGCACGCGAACCAATCTCGGAACTATTTGGCTTTTGTCAGAAATCCCTCCAGACTTAATTAGTAAAATATCGAAAATCCAAAATTATAGCATACTTTTCTTCATAAGCAGCAATAGAAAACAAGTTATTTCATGATGCCTTTTCAGCAGGTTTGATTGTTGAGGGGAAAATTCCAAATAATAACGGTGCATCTTTTGTCAAAATAATGAATGTAATCAAAGTGGAAATCAGCTGCCTCTCGGGCACGGGGAGGGGTAGCATGAGGGGGGGTATAGGGAGGTTCTTGGTGGTGGAAAATATGTACTGGTGAAGGGATGGGGGTTTGATCATTGTATGACCGAGACTTAAACCTGAAGCCTTTGTAACTGTTCTCACGGTAATTCAATAAATACATGTTTTAAAAAATCTAAGGAATATTTTAAGATCATTGAAAATGATGTGAAATTCAAATGTCATTGTTCATAAATAAAGTTTTATTGTAGCATAGCCGTGTACGTTCTCGCATTTACTATCTGCCTGTCTTCACTCCACACAGACGAACTTGGCAGTCATGACAGAGACGTGTGGTGTGTGAGTCTAGAGCACTTACCTTTCGTTATAGAAATGGCACTGCCGCCCTTCCTGTGGTATAGCCGGGTGTCACTCGGTGGTCATGCTTGAATTCTGAAACTATCGGTAAGAAGCAGCAGTAAACAATCTGAGAATTGGGGCCAGAGCGATAGCACAGCGGGTAGGGAGTTTGCCTTGCATGCAGCCGACCCGGGTTCAATTCCCAGCATCCCATATGGTCCCCGAGCACTGCCAGGAGTAATTCCTGAGTGAAGAGCCAGGAGGAACCCCTATGAATTGCTGGGTGTGATCCCAAAAGCCAAAAAAATAAATAAAGGAGCACTGGAGGGGGCAGAGTGACAGTATAGCGGGTCAGGAGGTAACCTTGCACCCAGCTGACCCAGGTTCAATTCCCAGCACCCCAAATGATTCTCTGAGCCCTTCCAGGAGTGAGCCCTAAGCACAGATCCAGGAGTAAACCCTGAGCAACACTAGGTATGGCCCAACAAACAAACAAAATTAAAATGAAACAAAGAATTGGGTTTGGTCATTGAGGTCATGGTCACGTATTGGTAGCATCTGAGAAAGCAATTTCTGGGAAGTGGGATAGCATTAACTAGTTTTTAAGAGGTCCAGGAGCAAACAAATCTACCCTAGAAAGGAAGGGAAGGGTAGGAGAGATCGTTCAGAGGTTAAGGCACCTGCCTTGCATGAGATTGACCTGATCATCTCCGGCCCATGTGGTCCCCTAAGCAGAGAGCCAAGAGACCCTGAGACCAATCCCCCTCTACCCCTTACAAGAAAGGAAGTCAAGAAAATAATAAATGGAAAGAATTGCAAAACCAAGGGGGGAGGTGGGCATTTCCCACCTGGTTTGTTAAGGAGAGTACTGAGTCTCTGTCACCCTTACTAAAACGTTCAAGAGATACAGATGAAGAGGAGACGGAGGCACCGAGCTGAGTGGATGCCAGGATAAGGGCAGAGTAAAAAGTCGAAGTGAGGGGCCGGAGCCATAGAACAGCAGGTAGAGCGTTTGCCTTGTATGCAGCTGATCTGGGTTCAATCCCCAGCATCCCATATGGTCCCCCACTAGGAGTAATTCCTGAGTGCAGAGTCAGGAGTAACATCTGAGCATTTCTGGGTGTGACCCAACAACAACAACGATTTTTTTTTTTGCTTTTTGGGGTCACACCCAGTGATGCACAGGGGTTACTCCTGGCTCTGCACTCAGGAATTACCCCTGGCAGTGCTCAGGGGACCCTATGGGATGCTGGGAATCGAACCCGAGTCGGCCACATGCAAGGCAAACGCCTTACCTGCTGTGCTATTGCTCTAGTCCCAACAACAAAAAATTTAATAAGTCGAAGTAAACTGAATAAAGAATGGAACAGCTTCTTCTGAAGCAGTAAGGATGAGAGGAACAATTAAAATGCAAAGGAATTTTCCTGTGAAGTGGGACCTGAGGACTGTGCTGTAACTGTAAGTGGCAAGGTCTTCAACATGGAATAAGGGAGCTGGGATTACGATGGCACATTTCAGGAGGTGAGCTGGTGACCAGCCTCTAAAGTCATTCAGAGTCCATGAGGGGTCCAAAAGACTGTGACAGAGTGCATGATAAAGCTCTGGGAAGCAACCCCAAAAGAGATGGAAAAAGGCAGCGATGATCTGGGACTGAAGAGCCCGGCAAGCTACCGAGAGTATTCGATATGCCAGACACAGTAACAACAAAGTCTCCAATGGAGACGTTACTGGGCCCGCTCGAGCAAATCGACGATCAACGGGAGGGCCTGGGACTGAAATTAGTGTGAAAGGCTGAAGAAAAATTAAGGGGTGGGATGAGAGTTCAAGAAGACACTGTTGCTCCTGGAAATATATCCCAGAGAGGCAAAAAAGTATAGTCGAAGTGACATCTGCACTTGTTTGTTCATTGCAGCACTCTTTACAATAGCCAGAATCTGGAAAAATCCTGAGTGCCCGAGAGCAGATGACTGGTTAAAGAAACTTTGGTACATCTACACAATGGAGTACTATGTAGCTGTTAGAAAAGATGAAGTCATGAAATTTACATACAAGTAGTACTACATGGAAAATATCATGTTAAGTGAAATGATTCAGAAAGAGAGGGATAGACATAGAAGGATTGCATTCATCTGGGGAACATAAAGTAACAAAATAGGAGACTAACACCCAAGAGTGGCCAGGATTAGTACCAGGAATTTTGCTCCATGTCTTGGAGGCCAGCCGCACATGCTAGGGGAAAGGGGAGCTCAGATAGAGAAGGGAGCACCAAATAAAGGGTGTTGGGAGGATTCTCCCAGGATGGGAGATCCATGCTGAAAGTAGACTATAGACCAAACATGATTGCCACTCAATGCCTCTTTTGCAAACCACAACACCCAAAAGGAGAGAGAGAGAACAAAAGGGAATGCCCTGCCACAGAGGCAGGGTGGGATGGGGGGATGGGGGGTGGGAGGGATGCTGGGACCCGTGGTGGTGGAAAATGGGCACTGGTGGAGGGATGGGTACTCAATCATTGTATAACTGAAACCCAAGCACAAAAATTTGTAAGTCTACAACAGTACCTCTTGGTGTTTCTCTAATAAAAATTAAAAAATTAAAAATAATAATAAAGAAGACAGTGTTGAACCTGAGTGTCCTGGAACAGACAACTGGAAAGAGAAACTATGGCATATCTACACAGTGGAATATTACACAGTCGTTAGGAAAAAATTAGGTCATGAAATTTGCCTATGAATGGATGGGCATGGAGAGTATCATGCTGAGTGAAATGAGCCAGAAAGAGGGACAGATGTAGCATGACTGTGGTCTATTGTGGGATATTTATATAAAAGAATAGCACGAAACTACTATTCAAGGCCAGGAAAAAATGGGCCAGGAGGACTAGTCAGTTTGTTGGAAATTACAAGGATGTGGATGGGTGGAGAGTAGTTAAGATAGAGGAGCGTCCATTATGACAACATTAGTTGGAAATGATCACTCTGGACAAGAACCGAGTGTTGAAAATAGATAAAGGGATATACATGATATACATGATAATCTTTCAGCATCTGTATTGCAAACCATAATGACGAGAGAGAGAGAGAGAGAGAGAGAGAGAGAGAGAGAGAGAGAGAGATGTTTGCCATAGAGGTGTGGGGGGTTGTTTGGGGGACAGGGAAGGAAACTGGGGACATTTTTGGTGCTGGGAAATTATACTGGTGGAGGGATTATACTGGGTGTTAGAACATTGTGTGTCTGCAACCCAATCGTGAACAGCTTTGTAATGCTCTATCTCAGCCATTCAATAGAAATAAAAAATATTAAAAATAATTTTAAAAATTTAAAAGAAAAAGAGAAACAAACCCAAAAAAAGACTTTAATTTCTTGTTTTTGTATTCAAACTGGTTGGCAGAGAAAAAAAAAAGCCAACCAAAAGGAACATGATCACCTGGAATTAGAAAAAAGCCTCGAGATAGATGAGGCCAAATCAGTACAAATCAAACAACTTCCCCACCAACATTTAAGACGTTGGAATTCTGAGAGCCAAGTATAAGGCCTGCTCATTGTAGATTCTGGGGGATCGCAGGAGAAATCAGGATGTAACCCTCGAAGTGTCGGCTTTTCCAGAAAGCCTTGGTCCATAGGTGCTCCCCGGGGTCCTGTATGTGACAGATGGCCAGAGATATGTATTTACTAAATAAAATTATGAAGGGGCCATGCAGCTGTCTCTTTCCACCTGCGTTCAGTAGTCTCACGCTGCTTCCCCCACCCTGGGGAGGTCGATGACAGAGGGAGGATAAAGGAGGGAATGAGGGCCAGGCTGGTTGGTGTCAGTTGAAGTTCATTCCATTCCCATCTCCAGTCTCCTCTGAGTCTCTTCCTGCTTCTTCCTCCCCCATGCTACTTCATTCTCCTTCTGGAACCCACTTCATTCTCCTTCTAGCGCTGGTTTCCCCCAAGCCCCCTCCTCCAGCTTAGTTAAATCCCAAAGCATGAGGGGTTGGGGTAATAATTACACGTAGGTGTGGTCATACAATCAACAGAGGTAAAGTCTTTCCCTCAGGGGAAGCTGCTTCGAGGACAGATTCTCATTCCGCAGGACGACCCACCCGAGAGTGGAATTCCATGGGTGTGTTTCTCCTCTCCTTGTCCAACAAACATATAAACATTCATAATATTAATCATTTTGTATAGGTGCAGTAAGAGATACATTAAGCTTATAGAATTGCTCTCTTGGGGTCATCTCTCCCCCAGACTACAGAGCTCAGGCCAGATTAGTCTTTCCTATCCCTAGCAGGGTCCTAATCTTCTCATTACTTTTGGATCATGACAGCATTTGTCCGTGACCAAGCTCTCAACTTAGAGTTGAGTATCGTGGTGCTTTGGCCTGGCCCATTTCGATGCCAGGGTAGCTCACAGCTTGCCCTGGGTCCATTCAGTTCCGCATCGGGACCCTGCTTTTGGGGTGCTAGGAACTAAGGGCCACTGAGGCTTAAGTCGAGGAAGCAGCTGCCCTGGAGTGGTATTGTTCGGAGACAATTAACTCCCAAGTTACAAAAGCATAATATTAACTGTCTTCCTTTGTCCATACAAAAAGACATTGCTTTAAAGTAAACTATTCAAAAGATGTAAAGAGAGGAGAAAGGCAATATTAACTTACAATATAAATTCAGTGTCCTTCGAAGGATTTGACCTTACAAGTTAACAGAGTCTGATTGGGGGGGGGGGGGAGTGATTAACCAGTTGGGGAGGAGAGCACAGAGAAGTTACAGCTAAGCACAGAGGTATGGGAGAGACTCGGGAGCACTGTGATGGGTGTAACCCGATAAACTTAAGTTCCTTGTGGCAAGGGAGAAAGGACAAACCAATGTTATCCTTCTAGAGATGACCCAAGTGATGTCTAAACGGCTGTCGTGGATCTAAACCACGACCAGTCCTTTGTTAGAGAATCTTAATTGGAACCGAAGGCTGAGTTGTCCTTTGGACGAAGCCGAACAGTGATTCACGTCCTTGGCTCTGACTCACTGCAACCCCTCTCCCTCCCTTCCAGGGAAACTGATGGAATGAAGAATAACTTTGAAGTGCTCCCTTGAGAACCAGACTCTGACACATGAAAACGTACTCAATGCTTTTGTTGCAGTCTATGTGAGTGGGTTACTTCTCCCCTCAAAACGAACGGCCTGGGGAAGAATGGCATTTCCTCAGAAATGTGTGCATTAATACTGATTTATTCTAAAATTATGGATGTTCACATATTTTGTTGATTAAAAATTGATATGCAGGAGGGAGAGTTGGGGGAGAAAGAGAAGGAGAGAGAGGGAAGGAGAGAGATGGAGAATGCTCAATGGATGAGCACCTTCTTTGTGCGTGGAGGCCTGGGTTCAATTCCTGGTCCCCCAAGCACCACAGGGAGCATCCTCAGACCAATGAGTAACCTCTGAGCACTGCCCAAAGGAAAAAAAAATCTTCTAATTTGCAGAGTAAGGTGAGGGTTGTGACTCAACAACAGAGTACACACGTTGTATGTGTGAGGCTTAGGTTTGGATTAATCCCTGGCACTGACCAAACAAAAGTTGAATAAAACTAAATTTGTATTATCACTTGAGAAATGATAGGAGGGAAGTCAGTAAATATTAACCATTCGGTTCTTTGAAGTACCTCGCCGTGATTTAATAAAGGATCATTTTAAAGTATATTTAACTAGTGGTGTTTGGGGTCATTTGATAGGAAAAGCCTTGTTTCAGTTTCCATTCTCCTCTCTTCCTTGCCCTTGACCTCAGTTCTGCTTCCTGACCATCACCTGCCCCCCCCCCCCCACCACAACACCTTATTTCTGCCGTCTCTAAATATTTCTTGGGAAGAATCAGCAAACACAGGAAGGAAAAGATTCACACAGTCCAAAGAACTGAACATCACCTAGCCTCCGTGACATACGACCACTAGCTTCCCACGGAGAACTCAATTGCTTGACAGTTTTAGGATAATGAAATTGTTGGACGTGTCTCATGTTTTTGGGAACCCAGCCAAGGAAAGTCCCATTTTCCCTCCATATTCTATAGGCTCGGAGGTGTCCTGTTGACCTACTAAACACAGACCTGGACAGACTGGGTAGGCTTATGCACTGGGGGATGTTACGCATGGCTGTGAAAGTGAGCGCCCAATCCTGAGTCACCCACATTTTTTCCAATTAGTTAGGCACAGTGGTTAGAAGTGGACTCCAAACTGCTTGTATGAAAGAGACCCATAATCCTAAATTTACGTAATCTGAGCACAAAGTAGTTAATTATATTTTTTAGAATAGAATTGGGGGATTTTTGGGTCAGAGTGATAGTACAGTGGGTAGGGCATTTGCCCTGCTCGCAGCCAACCCGGGTTCGACTCCCAGCATCCCATATGGTCCCCCAAACACCGCCAGGAGTAATTCCTGAGTGCAGAGCCAGGAGGAACCCCTGTGCATCACTGGGTGTGGCCCAAAAAGAAAACAAAAAGAATTGGGGACTTATAGTCATAAAACAACCAAGAATGATACCCCAAAAGATTAAGGCTATCGCAAAAGAGACTAAGGCACAAAAAGAAGCATCTGAACAGGGACAAACCACAGAGCTGTATACAAATGAAGTGACTCTGCTCCTCAAACCAGAATTCCATCACGTTCTCCCAGGGCTGTTTTCAACAAATTACTGGGTTCATCCCCAGAGATTCTGACTCAGAAGATCCAAGGTGGGGTCTGGGTGTTCATTTGCGACACATTCTGGAGGACTCTTTCGTGGCTGGTGTCAGGACAACATGAAAGGACCAAACTGGCGCTGATTTAGGGTGAAGTCCAGGGACACGGCACTGTAATAAGCTCCGAAGACAGCCAGGAAAAGCAGCACATTGGAGGAGGCTCACGGGATGAAAGAATGAAAGGAAAATGGGTGGGCGGGGGATGTGGTTAAAGGTAAAACTGAGACCTTGCCCCCATGACCCTGGGTTCGGTCCCTGGCACCCAGGAAGAAAAAGGTAAAGAGACGAAGAAACTAGAATGCTGACTCTATGGAAAGAAAATAGGGCCTGGAACGATAGCACAGCGGGGAGGGCGTTTGCCTTGCACACGGCTGACCCGGGTTCGATTCCCAGCATCCCATAAGGTCCCATAAGCATCCCATAAGCATCCCACCTCTAGGAGTAATTCCTGAGTGCAGAGCCAGGAGTAACCCCTGAGCATCGCCGGGTGTGACCCAAAAAGAAAAAAAAAAGAAAAAAAAGAGGAAATAATTGCAAGCAACTGTAGCCTTCTAACTGGCCGCCACGCCCTTCCTTAGCTCTCTGCAGTTGGTCCTCCTGGCTTGGCAGTTTCAACATCCAGAAGATGCCCCAACATGTGACCAAGGGGGAGTGGATGATGATGCAGGGGCTACAATGACTCTCCAAGCTCAGCACGCCTGCGGTCTAAGCCACTTAAGGGCTAAGGCAGGGGCCAGCTGGAGTGGGGATTGCCTGCTTACCGGGTAAGGCCGGGAGAGTGTCAGAACCCAGGAAGGGGCTGCCTCGCTAGACCCTCAGCAGTAGCCAGATGGCCCTAGGCAGTACCAGACGGTTCTCCTGGGGCCTCCCCGCTCAAATTTGCATCAGGGGCGGGCAGACGCAAGCCCTCCGCAGAAGCTGGTCCTCCAGGGAGGAGCCTGGGTGAGGTGAACCCCGCTTACTCCTCAGAGCTCCTAGAGTTCTCTGACCGGCACTGAGGGAGTGCCCGGGAGTGCTGTGGGCACTGATTATCCGGATAGGAGGAGACCCAGGATGGGGAGATGCACTCGCTTCACAGCAGGGAGAACCTACTCAGAGGCAGAGGCAGACGCCCCCACCCACCCCACCCTGGCCCCTGCAATCCCCTCCCCTGGTTCTGCTCCGGCTCCAAGATCCTGTTGCTGCTTACAAGAAAACACGGGAGGTTGAGGTGTAGGGAATCACAGTTTTGGGGTTTTTTTCTTTAGTTTCTGAGCTGCAGGGCACTGCTCTGGGCTTACTCATGGCGGGGCTCAGCGGACCACACGGAGGCTGGGGATGGAACCTGAGTGGGCTGTGATGGAATAGGGTGGGTGCTACTGTCCGTGAGGCTTGCTTGCTTTGAACAGTTGGCTACATAACAGATATTCAGGGGGGGAAAATGTCCTGGAAAAGAGACTTGATCAGTAAAAGAAAAATAGCACAGGGAAGGAAGGAGATGGCCCCGCTCAGCGCTGCGAGCAGCCCAGATGACCCACCAGGGACCCTGTGGTCTGGGCATGATGTCCTGTGTCTCGGGTCACTTTGTTGCCCTTGGTCTCTGTTCCTCCATCTGCTAAATGGGAAGAATAATAGCACCAATCACACCAGGTGACTAAGAGATCATTTTGTTTTCTTCGGGGGCTACAGCCAGTGGTGCTTAGGGCTCGCCCCGACTCTGCACTCAGGGATCTCGCCTGACAGGGCTCAGGGGACCATGTGGGATGCCGGGGATTAAACCTCATGGCAAGCATGGCAAGCACCCTACCCACTGAACTATCTCTCCGGCCCCTGGGGACCTAATTTAAGAGCTTAGGCTCTTTTCTGAGGGAACTCTAGAGGAAGAAATCACATACTTCTGCTGAAACATGGTAACTGGAATCTCCTGGCGCTTAGCAAAAGTCCATGCCCACAAGACTCCGCTGGAGGGTTGCTGGGGTAGGGCCAGCAGGTCTGGGGAGGTTGGTTGATCTCAGTGTCATCCCTACCTCCCCGATGCCCCTCCAGGTGAACATTTTGTGGCCAGAGGCTGTTGTATCTGGTTCTGGTATTCTGTATACCAATGTTCGCCCACTTTTTGTTTCTTAGGAAAATGACTCATTCGACATCGAACATGAATGTTCAATGAACATTTCGACACACTCAGAAAAGGAAGAAAGTAACAAAAGAGCTGGGTTTGTCTGCTCCGGGAGAATGTGCGTTGCAGCTAGCAACTCCACTTGAATGCCTCGCTCTTGTCAACAAGGCCCAACAAGAACCCGATCCTTCACTTCGGGTGTGGGCCAGGAGCCCCAGCAAAGCAGGTGAGACTGCTTCGAGAACTGAGGGTGGCACAGTCTGGCCGCCTTTCCTGGGAAACTCGTCACCTTCGTCTTCGGGGAACTCAGACTCTCCAGCTTGTCCTTAAGGGTCCTGGGAATTCGGCCCTTCAAATTGGACTTTGCACGGGAACTCTGGTGGAGGGAAGTTGGCACTGGTGGAGGGGATTGGTGCTAAAATATTATATGCCCCAAGCTCAACCAACAATCAATAAAGTTGCAAACCACAGTTCTTTAATTAAATTAAAAAAAATTAATGAGGATATGCCAAATACCAGTAACAATGATGGGTCTCATTCTCCTAACCCTGAAAGAGCCTTGAATATGGCACTTTAAAATCTCAGGGCTATCGGGCTGGAGCAGTAGCACAGCGGGTAGGGCGTTTGCCTTGCAAGCGGCCGACCCGGGTTCGATTCCCAGCCTCCCAAATGGTCCCCTGAGCACCGCCAGGAGAAACTCCTGAGTGCAGAGCCAAGAGTAACCCCTGTGCATCGCTGGGTGTGACCCAAAAAGCAAAAACAAACAAACAAACAAAAAAACAAAAATCTCAGGGCTAGGATGAAGGAGACGTTACTGGGGCCTGCTCGAGGCAATCGACGAACAACAGAATGATCGTGATGGCAATGAGGATAAAAGTTTCTTGTTTTTCAGCACGGTTTTGGCTCTTGGGTATGTGGGAGGGAGACTGGAAGCATTCATGGAGGGAAGTTGGCCTGGTGGTGGGATCCGGGCGGCAACGTTGTACGTCTAAAACTCAACTAGGAATAACTTGGTAAGTCACAGTGCTTAATAAAAATTTTAAAAGTAAATTTTGAGTGTTAGTCTCCTATTTTGTTACTTTATGTTCCCCAGATGAATGCAATCTTTCTGTGTCTCCAAGAGTGGCCGAGATTAGCACCAGGAATTTTGCTTCATGCCTTGGAGGCCAGCCACACGTGCTAGGGGAAAAGGCAGCTTAGACAGAGAAGGGAGCACCAAATAAAGGGTGTTGGGAGGATCCTCCCAGGATGGGAGAAGCATGCTGAAAGTAGACTATAGAACAAACATGATTGCCACTCAATGCCTCTCTTGCGGACCACAGAACCCAAAAGGAGAGAGAGAGAACAAAAGGTAATGCCCTGCCACGGAGGCAGGGTGGGATGAGGGTGATGGGGGGGTGGGAAGGATACTGGGACCCATGGTGGTGGAAAATGGGCACTGGTTGGAGGGATGGATACTTGATCATTGTAGAACTGAAACCCAAACACAAAAATTTGTAAGTCTATAAGTGTACCTCATGGTGTTTTACTAATAAAAAAAAGAAAAAGAAAAAAGAAAGCAAATTTTGAAAATTGAGTTACAAAAAGAAAGAGACTTTGTTGAAATGCCCCTGGAGTCACATAATAAAGCTCATATTTTATTTGGTCCCATAAACTACTGCTGCTTCTGAGCATTTAAATGGTGCCTGAGAAGTTTATCTGAACAGGTGACATTTGATTGCATGCTGGGCTTTTGTTGTCAGGTAAGGAAAAACATTTGGATTCTGACGTTCCTTACAGAGAACACACAAGAGAACTCAGAGGATTCCTAGGGGATCTTCAAACATGAGAGTTAGATAAGGGCCTGGAGGGTACATGGGGCCCAGCTAACCCAAGCACACATCTGACAGCCTTTCTTTAAAACCGTTCTTAAGAATCCTACTTTTACTTGGCAAATCACAGGGTTTATACTGGTGTATTATCTTAGCACTGAACTGCTCAGGAAGCCAACCTGAGCCTGATGCAAACTGGTAGTTTGGTTCCAACTTTTAGCTGAAAAACAGAAGCGAAATGATTTTACTATTTCTTCTCAAAGTTCCAAAGACCTGTCCACTGTCCACTGTCCTCTGTCCTCCCATTGTTCATCGATTTGCTCGAGCAGGCCCAGTAACGTCTCCATTGGAGACTGTTGTTACTGTGTTTGGCATATCGAATACATCACGGGTGGCTTGCCAGGCTTTGGCGTGTGGGCGAGATACTCTCGGTAGCTCGCTGGGCTCTCCAAGAGGGGCAGAGGAATCGAACCCGGCTTGGCCAGGCTGGCTGCGCGCAAGGCAAACGCCCTGTCGCTGTGCTATCGCTCCAGCCCTCCAAAGACCTATATAAAAATATTAACATTGGAAAATTACACTTTTCATGATAGACCTTTTATACATGGGATTCTTAATATTAATAAAGCGGGGGTGGGAGATACAGTTTGAAGGACTGGCGAGCATTCTTTGCGTGCTGCAGACTCCGGGTGCCAACCCCAGGCAGACATGGGCCTGAGCACTGGGCTGCCCCGTTGTGGCCTCCCCAGAGGTAAATAAATAAGTTAGTACAATGTTTCAAAATTCACCTTCTTTGCAAACTTTCACCTCCATTCCTGAGTACTCAACTGACTTTCTAAATTCTCATTTAAATGCAGAGTCCGAAGGTGGGGATGGAACTCAGTGGTTGAACATCTGCCTGGCGTGCATGAGGCCCTGGGTTTGATCCCTGGCAACACTAAAATAAAACAGAGCCAGAGAGATGGCCGTCCAGGGTGAGGGGTCACACACACGCGGGACCTGGCTCTGGTTGCAGGGAGGGAAACAGCAGAGAAAGCTTCTAGTCTACATTCTGCTCCAAGCCAGCGAGTCCATCTTGGGTGTGTTAGTTTTCCCAGGTGCGAATATTGTATGTAATATATATTTATTTATACATGTGTTTACCGAGATATGAACATTGTAATGACTTTGAACAAATGAGCAGCGTAAACGAACGCTTTTTATCATAGGGAAGGCAGAAGCAGTAAATCAGAAGTATCTCCTGAGGGCTGGAGTGACTGCACAGCAGCTAGGATGCTTGCCTTGTAGGTGGCCAACCTGGGTTCGATTCCCGACACCCCACATGGTCCCCTGAACCCACCAGGAGCGATGCTGAGCACAGAGCCAGGAGTGAACCCTGGGCATTTCCAGGTGTGACCCCTCCCTGCCTAGAGAAGCATCTTCTGATATTTGTAGGTGGCTCAGTCGGTGTGAAGGACACACTCTAAAGGCGATGGGGGGGGGGGGAGGGGGAGGCTTAAGAAACGGACACATGCTTTGTAATGCGGTAGCCTGAGTGAGGCTCTGTACCGTATGGTCTGAGCACTGACAGCAAGGGCCCCCCAGACAAAAAGTTCTATTTGTTTTGGGGCCACACTGGGCCGTGCTCAGGGCTCTATGCTCAGGACTCTGTCCCTGTGTGCTCACGGATTACTCCCGTGGGCTCAGGAGACCATATGGCTCCAACCCAGGTGGGCTAGGTACGAGGCAAGCACCTTTCCCACTGGACTATCTCTCCAGCCCTGCACAAAAGGTTCTGACTCCATGGTGTCGATAGCAAATGACAGGACTGCATTTGTTGTTCTTGCTGTTTTGTTTTGGACCAAACCTGGCGATGCCCGGGGGTTACTCCTGGCTCTGCTCTCAGGAATCACTCCTGACGGTTCTCGGGGCACCAGATGGAATGCTGAGGATTGAACCCAGGTGGGTCGCATGCAAAGGAAATGCCCTCCCTGTTGTGCTTATACTGTGGCCCCCTGCAGTTCTTAGTTTTTGTTGTTGTAGTTTTTGTTCTGGGGTCACACCCCTGCTATGCTCAGGGATCACTCCTGGGGTCTCTGGGGTGCATATGAAATCATTGTCGGGGATTGAACTTGAGTTGGCCATGTACAAGGCAAGTGCCTCACTCACTCCCTGTACTATCTCTTTGGCCTGGCCATTACTGCATTTTTAATATGGAAGTTTCATATGAAGTTTAAGGGGCACAGTGGGTAGGGTATTTGCCTTGCACGCGGCCAACCCAGGTTTGATTCCCAGCATCCCATCTGGTCCCCTGAGCACCGCCAGGCAGAACTGAGAGCAGAGCCAGGAGTAACCCCTGTGCATTGCCAGGTGTGACCCAAAAAGCAAATAAAAAAAAATTATATGAAGTATTTTAAAAAGTGTCAATGCAGCTTTAGAGACAAAACTCTATTTAGAGTGTTCAAATATGACAATATCACATGTAAAGGTGGTAGTATATTCTTCTTATGTTCTTTGATCCTGATTAAATTTGCTTTAATAAATAGTATCAATAGCATAATTTTGGTTTTATAAATACTCTTTTAATTGTGTCTCAGCTGCCATAGTCATGAACTTGGGAAGACTTTCTGCAAACTCTTGTCGTGCAGAGATTTGGGGGAAAGAATTCATATGACTCTAATGGTGATTCATCAACCAAAGTTAGATTAGGGTAATTTTCCTCCATCAAACTGAGGGAGGTGGAGGTGGGGCGTTTGAACTCTCTCTGTGATATTTAAAAGTACAAAGGCAGCAAGATCGTATCATTAGTTTTGGTTTGTTTTGATAATTTTTCAATTGTAAAGTTTTATAGTACTTTTCTGAACCACAGGAATTTCCCTTCTGTCACTGATATATGGGGAGAGATTTTGAACTTAGGTAAATACTCTTTCTCATGAAATTTTCCCTAATAATTTTAGAATTCATCTGTGGGCTTCTGCATTTGTTTTCCTTCCTTCTGCATTTATCAACACTCCACAGTTAGGAAGTACATTTGCTATTTGTTTGAATATTGGCTCAAAATTTTTATTTTGGTCCGTTAGTTGTAATCGATTCCTATTATTTATTTTGACGCTCATATGATCCGAGATTTGGGCAGTTGGCATTTCCGTGGTTCCTTTGTGTAATTTTGATGGTCACTTTTTGAGAAATTCTTTTCTCCTGGTTGAGGTAATTTTCTAGCCCGAACCTGTACTTTCTTTGCTCTAACCCTGAATCCAGCAATTTCTCCAAGAAGCTAGATTTCCTTTGAGTGAGAATTGCATTGCGATGCAGTGCTAACTGTGATTGTTGCTATTGGATGTCATTGCTTTCATGTCCATTCACAGAGAATACAGGTGATAGGGGGTCAGAGAGATAGTACAGTGGGTAGGGCTCCTGCCTTGTGTACAGACAACCAAGGTTCCCAGCACTGCCAGGAGTAATTCCTGACTGCAGAGCCAGGAGTAAGCCCTGAGCATTGCTAGGTGTGACCCCAAAACGAAACAAAAAATGAAAATATAGATGATAGATCAATGGGTAGGTGCATAGATACGCTTGGTTGGGTTGACACTTTCAGAAATACATGATAGATACATAAAGAATACTGATAAATGGAGAGACAAGAACATGCACACATACTTATATACCCACATGATAGATACACAGTGGACAGATATGTAGGTACATAAATACATGATATGTGATGGGCATGTATGAGTTCAAATAGCGTGGGTGCGTGGGACACATGTGTTAAGTGGCCGAGAACCGTTCTCCCGACTGGCCGATGGTGATGGACGGATGAATGAATGGTGGAACAGGATCCCAAGCTGGTTGGTAATCAGGGACAGTTTATTTTTCTTCCTCTCCTTCTTCTCTTACAGAGTAGTAATATAGAAATCATGAAGGGTGGGGGGGGGTACACGTTGGTGGAGTTGAACTTTATCATAATAAACAGATGTAAATCCCTGCCTTGGGGGAAGTTCTTCTAGGAGATTAACTCAAGGACAAAATCTTCTCTGGGGATTCAGCTCTAGGTTACTAGGAGAACGCTCAAGGGCAGGATTCCACAGAAAGGCACTTGCATTCTCCTTTCCTCAGCTAGTAATCTATTCAAACAATCACATTGAATATTAGGGGCTGGAAGATAGCACCTCCGTAGGGCGTTTGCCTTGTGCGCTGCCAGCCGACTGACCCGGGTTTGATTCCTCCCCCCCTCTTGGAGAGCCTGGCAAACTACCGAGAGTATCTCACCTGCATGGCAAAGCCTGGTAAGCTACTCATGAGGTATTCAATATGGCAAACACAGTAACAAGAAGTCTCAAAATGGAGATGTTACTGGGCCCGCTGGAGCAAATCGATGAACAAGCGGAGGACAGTGTTAGTTTTTGTTTTATTGAATATTAATATCTCTAGTCATTTTGGTTAGAAATGGCTTAACGGTGTTTCTCCTGGGGACATCTCTCTAGAGGACTACAGTCCTCAGGTGAAGTTAGTCTTTCCTAACCCCAGCAGGGTCCTTCTTCAGCTACTTCTTTTCTGGGTCATGGCAGAGTTTGTTCCATGACCATGCTTTTAACTTATTATACTTCTTATGGTGCTTAGCTTGTCCCTTTTTGATGTCAGGGCAGCTTACAGCTTGCCCTGGGTCCATCCTTGTCCCTCACTGGAACCCTCCTTTTGGGGATGTTAGGAAGTGAGGGAAACTGAGGCTTAAGTCAGGTAAATATGATGGATGCCCAGGGGTAAATATTATTCAGAGTCATTTAACTCCCATGCAAAATATAGCATATGGCATAAAACATAGCATTAACTGTCTTCATGTGTCTATACAAAAATGATATTGCTAAACCATGCAAAGGACATAAAGGAAAGAGAAAAGCAATATAGCATTATTCGTGCCAGATGGAATTGGGTGTGCCTCAGGGGCACTGTTGTGGGGGTGACTCAATAAATCTAAGCTCCCTGCGGGGGGAGGAGCAAGGACAAACCACTGTTATGCAAGTGGCAGGTACATACATACACATACATGATAGATCTATTAAACATGGAGTCACATATTGACTATCATAGCTCCCATTTGAGTCCAACACCTCAGCTGTACCATAGGTAGCACTGAAAAACAGACAGACATGTAAGTCACATGAACAAGTAGAAACTCTCCGATGGCCGTGTTTAAAAAAGGGGGAAAAGTCAGGGCAGCAAGTAGGATGTTTGCCTTGCAGAGGCCCAACCTGGTTGAATTCTTGGCATCCCATTTGGTCCCTCAATCCCCACCAGGAGTGACCCCTGAGTGCAGAGCCAGGAGTAAGCCCTGAGCACAGTCAGGTGTGGCCTCCAAAACAAAAAAAATTGAGTTTAAAAAGTTAAAATAGGGCTGGAGCGATAGCATAGTGAGTTTGCCTTGCATGCGGTCGACCCGGGTTTGGTTCCCAGCATCCCATATGGTCCCCCGAGCACCGTCAGGAGTCCTGATTGAAGAGCCAGGAGTGACCCCTGTGCATTGCTAGGTGTGAACAAAAGAAAAAAAAAGTTAAAATAATTGAATTAGATTTTTATTTATTTTTCATTTTTATTTATTTTTATTTTTGGGTCACACCTAGCGATGCACAGGGGTAACTCCTGGCTCATGCACCCAGGAATTACTCCTGGCAGTGCTCAGGGGACCATATGGGATGCTGGGAATTGAACCCGGGTCAGCCGTGTGCAAGGCAGATGTCCTACCTACTGTGCTATCGCTCCAGCCCCAAATTTGATTTTTAAATATATTATTTTAAACTGACATTTCAAAACTCTTAGCATTTGAATATATAATCACTATAAATAGTATTGAGATTCTTTGAAGCCTTCCTATTTTTGTATATTTGACACATCACATCATCAATTTGGTTGAGTCACATTCCAGGGATTCCAAAGTC
Source organism: Sorex fumeus (assembly GCF_029834395.1). NCBI lineage: Eukaryota > Metazoa > Chordata > Mammalia > Eulipotyphla > Soricidae > Sorex > Sorex fumeus. The sequence continues at coordinate 10,211,641 of NW_026606157.1, read as the reverse complement.
ACATGTGGCCAATAGTTCCTCGGCTGGACAGCAGAGTGCTGGCCTTTCCCCCCCTCATCTGTGACCTGCTCATAAGAGAGAGAAACCTGGCTTCTGTCGTTTGTAAAACCTAGAATTTTGTTCACGCCTAGATAGGAGGTTCACTCAAACTGGGTAGCTCCTACTTCAGAAAAAGAAAAGTTTTCAATGAAAGTTCAAATTTTGTTTTCTTCCAGCAGGGAGCACATCTCACAGTGCTCAGTGCTCAGGAATCACTACTGGAGGCATTCAAGGTGCCAGAGACCCCACCCAGGGTTGGCTGCCTGCAAGCAAGCACCTTACACTATTATTTCTCAGGCCTGTAAATAACCGTTTTGTTTTGTTTTGTTTTTGTTTGGGGGTCACACCTGGCAGTGCTCAGAGCTCGATTCTATCTCCTGGTGGTGCTCAGGGAAACGTATGTAGTGCCAGGGATTGAACCGGGGACATCTGCATGCAAGGCAAGTCCCCTTCCCACTGTGCTATCTGTCTGGCCCTTAATTATCTATTTTAAACATCATGGCACCAGTGTGTACCATTGGAGGCTCCAGTTTGGATCTAATTAATACAAATTTCAGCACTGTTGTCCGTGTGTTATGGGGCCTGGCTCCCATGAAGATCAATCATGACTTCCTTCAATTCTGGGTCTAGGGTGTCAAATCAAATGGCAAAGACACCTGCCTATGGGCCCTGAATTCAATCCTGACCACCACATACCCTTCCTTCACCAGATGTGGCCCAGGTCGCCCTTGAAAACCACATGTGGGCGTGGCCCACACAGACTCGAGGTGTGACCAGGACCGGCCCCCAATTAATTTGGGAAAATAAATTTAAATTTTAAAAAGTTGTCACTGTCACTGTCCTCCCGTTGTTCATCGAGTTGCTCGAGCGGGCCCAGGGACGTCTCCATTTTGAGACTTCTTGTTAGTGTGTTTGGCATATCAAATACGTCACAGGTAGCTTGCCAGGCTTTGCTGTGCGGGCGAGATATTCTCGGTAGCTTGCCGGGCTCTCCGAGAGGGGGAGAGGAATTGAACCCGGCTCGACTTGGCCGGCTGCGCGCAAGGCAAACACCCTACCGCTGTGCTATTGCTCCAGCCCCTTTAAAAAGTATAAAAAAGTAATACTACAAATATTCTGAGAAGTTGGGGCTGGAGTGATAGCACAGAGGGTAGGGCGTTTGCCTTGCACGTGGCTGACCCAGGTTCGATTCCCAACATCCCATATGGTCCCCCCCGGGTACCGCCAGGAGTCATTCCTGAGTGCAGAATCAGGAGTAACCCCTGAGCATCGCTGAGTGTGACCCAAAAGAAAAAAAAAAATTCCGAGAAGTCCCTGTGAACTGGTTTCCCGGTGCATCGTAATCTGCCTGTCTGCCGTCTTTCTACGTAGGGCCAGTAGACAGATGATCTTCTCGGCACGGAGGGAGAGGCTGTGAGCTGCTTACACAGAAGTTCACGTGCCCTTCGGGGGGGCTTGGCTGTGGTTTCTGTGGCTCCTGTGGTTTCTCCTCCTGCCTCTGCGGTTGGGGCAGTGCTCAGGGGCCAACATGGTGCCAGGGATCCAAGTAGGCTTCCTGCTTGCACGGCAGACGCTCAGCCCAGCTGCGACCCCCAGATTTACGTGAGACCTACAGAATGTTTGGGTCATATTCTCCCGCTCTCCCACTTTGGTTTGGTGGCCACACCTGGTGGTGCTTGGTGGCTACTTTAAGTTCTGTGCTTGGGACTGATTCTCAGCGTTGCCTGCATGGCAGACAGAGTCAGGAATCGAACCTATTGGAATCGAACCTATTGGAATCGAACCTATTGGAATTGAACCTATTGGAATCTATTGGAATCGAACCTACTGGAATCGAACCTATTGGAATCGAATCTATTGGAATCGAACCTATTGGAACTCCAGGTTCAATATTTGTGGAGAAAAATAATAAAAATATCAATACTTTAAAAATAATGAACAAGGGGCTGGAGTGATAGCACAGCAGGTAGGGCATTTGCCTTGCACACAACCAACATGGGTTCGATTCCCAGCATCCCATAAGGTCCCCCGAGCACCACCAGGAGTAATTCTTGACTGCATTGAGCCAGGAGTAACCCCTGTGCATCGCCGGGTATGACCCAAAAAGAAAAATAAATAAATAAATAATGAACAATAAAAGTTGCTTCTTGTGACTGTGTGCAGACAAGATGGTGGCTCTCTGAGCGGGAGAATGCCATCCCCCAGCCTGTGACGCATCCTTGTCCCTAAGCCCGCCTGTGCTTGATCAGCACTTGAACTGCAGCGGGAGAGACCCTCGAAGCTACACCACTGGTCATCATCGTCAGTCGCCTTGAGATGCTCTTGTGTGGTGTTCCACTGAAACCCCCATCAGCCTCGAGGCAGGCAGCCGCCACTCCAAAGAAGAGGAGAGCAGCGGGACTGGCAGTGACGAGACGCAGGGTGTCACCCGTCATCGCATCTGTGAGCAGAGTCACGTGTTTATGACTTCTTGATTTCAGTCATCGTGCGGAAATGCTGTGTTCCCGGTGGGGTGCACTCCAAGCTCTGTTCTGAAAGTTCATGCACACAGGTCCCACGTTGCTCCACGGAAACGGTTGATGTTATGCTGCACAGGTAGCCTGAAGATCAGAGCAGGGAGGAAGACTACGGCCAAGCTGGAGCTGAGGGAGACCCACTCAGCGTGCCCCAAGCCTCACAGCACATGTTTATCAAACAGCCAAGCCCTGCCTGAGTGTGTCCTATTAACAAGTACAGTCTTACAAATGAAAATGATTTTACTGGTTCAAGAAAACTAAGTCACGGAGCCGGAGTGATAGTACAGTGGGTAGGGTGTTTGCCTTGCATGTGGCCAACCCGGGTTTGATTCCCAGCATCCCAGATGGTGCCTCGAGCACCACCAGGAGTGATTCCTGAGTGCATGAGCCAGGAGTAACCCCTGTGCATCCCTGGGTGTGACCCAAGAAGCAAAAATCAAAACAAAACAAAACAAACAAACGAACAAAAACCTAAGTTGAACATGAGATAAATGCCAACAGCCCACATTTCCAACGTGGAACTTGAATGGTGATTCTCCGTGTTTCAGCCCTGGCAGACTTCGATGCAGCATTTAGGCATGCATGACAATCCTTTCTAGATGGTCACACAGCTCTTGTTCTTAGCTCTTCTGGGCACACCCCAAGTGCTGGTCTGATGCTGGGGGGCCCATCCCCCTCCCCAGCAACACTTTCCTCCAGAGTCCACCGTCACGTCTCCGCTATGGTGGCTGTGTCCGGAACAGACCCTCGGCGGGAGAAGTGCCTGAAGGAAGTCCAGTGAGGGGGGTGACCCTTGATCCCCCACCATAGAGGGAGGGGTGGAGGCAAGGACAATGACATAGGACACCCAGCCGGAGGCAGAGAGTTGGCCCGCCCTCTCCCTCCCCTTCCTGCCTCCTTCCACTCTGCTTACTGCAGTTCCTGCAGAGGTCTGAGGAACCAGGAGGCTCAGCCTGATGGACCCTCTGCCCAGCCCTGGGTGGGGTGGACTGATGGACATCACTCCCTCTGCCTCATCCATCCTCTGGGAAAGTCAAGGGGCATAGCCGGTGCTCGTCCCAAAAGCTGCAGCCTGGAAGAGGAACAGCGTGGAATGGCCACTCTTTGAGGGGACCCAAGGTCAGGGTGGATGGAGTCTTGAGTGCTTGGGGCTGCAGTAACTGTGTCTCAGACCCACACAGGTTAACATGGTCGTGACGGTGCTACCTACACTGGAACCAAAGAAGTCAAAATTTAAGAGCCGTGACTCAGGCGATTCTGGTTTTGTACCGGGATGGTGAAACAATCAAGCGAGGAACTCACATCGCACAGACCTTCTCTCTCTCTCCTCTTTCGTTCCCCCCTTCCCTGCCACCCCTCTCTCTTGCGTTGTGTCTCTGTGTGTCTTGGGAGAAGAAGCACTGAGATTTGTCATAGCTGTAAGTTGTCCTGTACTGGCATCTGTCCAGGGCGCTTTGGCGTTTGCGTCTGGGGTACTGTGTGAGGGTCTCAGGGCAAGCTTGGGCACAACCCTGCTGGAGCTCATGGCTTCCGGCTTGAGGGCCCTCGGGAGTGACCTTTCGCGGTTGTCTCTTACATTCCAGAGACTTTACATGCATCCTTGCTAAATATCCTAGGAACCGGGCATAGCAGTATCCGTCACCCATTACCGTGGAACCAGAAGTTGTTGGCAAAGTGTTAGTGCAAAATGCTGGAGGCTCCCAGTAAGTGTGCACAGATAGATTTTAGCATTCTGACCTCTTCCCGCGTCTACACCCGCTCTCGGTGAAAAGGGTTTTCTACACCCGCTCTCGGTGAAAAGGGTTTTGAAGTTCCTCAAGTCTCTTCTGGAGTGTTTTTGGGGGTGGATATTAGCCCTGAAAGGCAGGAAGTGAGTTCAGGAGTGGATTAGTAGGCTCCACAGCTGCCCGGCCCACACTCCCCGACCCACTCTGTGCCCAGAGTGGGCGGCAGGGGCCCACTGCTCACACAACCCCACTAACACACAAGCTCGTTATTTAACTGCACACTTTAATAACTGGGTTTTTTTTTTTTCCTTGCTAGAAACAGCCTCTAATCTTCCGGGTAGAAAGTGGTGGATTTTCTTTTTGCAGCTGCTCTGGGCTTCAATTACAAGAGACTTAGCTAACTTTTCATTTGCTGCGAGGTCTTAAATAGGAATATGTAGTGTGCCACTGCCTTAGGTCATAGTACAAACTCTCAAACGTTTGCTTATAAAGGAGGTTTATAGGATTTTCCATTGCACCCAGCACCTACCCTGGTAAACTGGTCCGGAGACATTAGGTTCTTAGCACTGTCTGCGGAGAGAGTGCCAGTGACCCAGAACAGACCCTTTCTGTGACAATACTGGGTGCAGGGTCCTCCGGCTAGAGAAGGACCTTCTTGGCTGTCCATTCCCCCGGGTCAGGACTGGGGCCGAGTGCGAGACCCTCAGTCCTCCGCTGCAGTGGGAGGGCGCAAGACCCGGCCTCAACTGTCCACCCGCAACGTCCTCCCCCAAGCCCTTCCTTCCACGGGTTGTGGACATTTGCTCTGGGACAGGCCCAGTCCATGGCCGGCCTGTGGTTTTTGTTTTTATTCTTGACTAGTAACAGGTTTTAGAAAATGAAGTCAGGTTGTCAACAGGAAAGCAGGCTAAGAATGTCATTGCAAAGGCTGGTCCCCAAGGCGTTGAATTACTGAAAGATTAGCTGACACCGAAATACTAAATGGCTGAGGGAGAAATCTGAGAACCGCCCTTAGTATTGCTAAAAATTCAGCATTGTGGAGCTGAGTCATGAGAAAAACAAGAGCTGAAGAAAGAGCTTCGCTCACGGAGGGTCTCAAGCCGAACACCCAACCTTTGCTCTTTCCAGAGAAAAAGCATCACTCAGCGCTCCCTGGCCCTGCGACCCACCTTCTTTACGGGAGTGCTCCAAAAGTGGTCCTCCACGCACCCCAGATTGTTACCATGCCCTGGGTTGGCCCAGTAGCCCTTGGGGGGGAGCACCACCTTCTTTCAGGAACCCCGAAGCCATAGTGAGCACTGAACGAGAAGGGGAGAGCAGAGGGCGGGAGGGTCTGGGGCCCTGCACCGGGCCCGGTCCTACTCGCTGCTCATTCTCTTTGTCATCAACCTCCCATGGCTGCCCACACCCGCTTCCCCTGCCCGGGCATCTGTCCGGGGCGCTTTGGCGTTTGTGTCTGGGGTACTGTGTGAGGGTCTCAGGGCAAGCTTGGGCACAACCTTGCTGGAGCTCATGATTTCCGGCTTGAGGGCCGTGGGAGTGTCCCTCTGCGGTCGCCTCTCTTTCCCGGCTCCCACCATCTGACCATGTCCCATGGATGCTCCCGTCTCTCTCAGCCTGTGCCCTTCGTCCTGCCCATCCTTGCTGTACCCTGCCGATCCTCCACAGCTGGCAGTGAGCTCCTGAGGGCACCTTATGACGGGAGTCCCTTCCCTCGAGCCACCCCTTTGGGGGTCCGATTGACACGACACAGTTGTTCCCATGACAACGTCTGCTTAAAGGTCCTGGGGCAGCCCCGCATCCTGAGTTAGCGAACCTTAGATGAGGCAGGCCGGCCTGTGAGACCAGTCCTGGCTTCCTGGCCGCGCCTCTGGCCTCTGGTCTCCCGGTGCTCAGCATCATGGAACACATGTTGATGCAGATATGTTTTGTCGCCGTCCCTGCCTTCCACATTGCTCCACGGCTGCTTCGCCTCCTGTCTGTCCCCCGGGCGAGAGTGATAGTACAGTGTGGGGCCAACCTGGGTTTGATCTGGACATCTCATGGTGGTCCCTCAGGCACCGCCAGGAGTAATTCCTGAGTGCAGAGCCAGGAGTAACCCCCAGACTGGGAGCTGAGTCTTTTTTTCTGCTTTTTGGGTCACACCCGGTGAGGCACAGGGATTACTCCTGGCTCTGCACTCAGGAATTACTCCTGGCCGTGCTCGAGGGACCATATGGGGTGCTGGAAATTGAACCCGGGTCGAGCCACGTGTAAGGCAAATAAATGCCCTACTCGCTGTGCTATCACCCCAGCCCCAAGGGGAACTAAGTTTTTGACAAGACTGCACATTGTTCCATGCACCCCCTATCTGCGGGAAGGTTCCCCAGCTTCCTGGGGGTCATTTGCAGGGCCTCGACTCCTTGCTTTGGGATCGACCTGTCATTAGAACACTGTCCTGTAGCAGGAACAGGACCTGCCTCAAAAGGCCTCCTCAGAAGTACCGAGACCAGGTGCTGGCTGCAACTATGATGACAGTTCAGTTCACTGTATCACACTGTCATCCTGCTGTTCATTGATTGCCTCGAGCAGACCCCAGTAACGTCTTCTTCACCCTAGCCCTGAGATTTTAGAAAGTGCCACATTCGAGGCTCTTTCAGGGTCAGGAGAATGAGACCCATCACTGTTACTGGTTTTTGGAATATTGAATACGCCATGGGGAGTTTGCCAACTCTGCCGTGTGGGCAGGATACGTTTGGTAGCCTGCCAGCTTCTCCAAAGTAAGAACTAGATAATTAGATGTCGCTGAGTTTTATAGTGTCTGGGTCTTGGCCGTTGATGGGATTACACGGCTGGCAGGCAGTTGGTGGGTGTAATGCCTACATTCTGGAAGATGGGAGGTCTGGGTGGAGGAGGCCCCAGTTCCAATCTGACCAGGCTTGGAGATCTACGCCCTGGGTCCTGCACATCTGGGTTCCTCTGCTGGTCTCTTCATGCGTGAGGCTAGTCTGAACGTGTGGAGAGTGGTCTTAAGCATGGCTGTGGCTGGAACCGGAGCTCCCCGTGGCATATCCAATATGCCAAATACCAGTAACAATGAGGGGTCTCATTCTCCTAACTCTGAAAGAGCCTTGAATATGGCACTTTAAAAAAAAAATCTCAGGGCTAGGACGAAGGAGACATTACTGGGGCCTGCTGGAGGCAATCGACGAATAACAGGATGGTTGTGGTCGTGGTCGTGGTGGCTGGAACCGGAGGTCTTCAGCTGTTCAGATGTGAAATGAATATAAGAGAAAACTGGGGCGAACACTGATGTGCTGAAGATGCAGGCACGGGGTTGAGCGTGGTGTTTAGAGGGAGACAAGGAAGCTGCGAAGAGTCTGAGGAAACCGCACCTAGCCTCCATGGAACCCATAGCCCTTGTGAAACCACGTTGTTGGCTCAGCCTCAAACGCTAACCTTGGAACCGTCCTCCTTCCCAACAAGCTGGACGGTCTCTCTCACGGTGGGAAAGCCAGACCAGACCAGACCTCTTTCAGTCCCCATTCTGCCTTGCAAATAGATGGGGATGAATTTTCCCTCTGTCCTTACAGAAAGTGTCCTTGAGCCAATCAAACACAAATTTCTATACATTAAATGGCCTCAATGTTATGGTTATTCTGATTGGGTTGTGTGTGTGTGTGTGTGTGTGTGTGTGTGTGTGTGTGTCGTTGGGGTGCTTTGGGTCAACCCAGGACACTTGGAATCGACACCCAGCTCTGCTCAAAGGCTCTGAGGAGCTGGGGCTCAAACCAAGGTCGGTATGTGCAAGGCAGTGACTTAAGCCCTACTCAACCTCTCCAGCCTGCGGTGGCTACTCTGAACATCGCCCGCTGCTTGCTCATGTCTGAGGCAGTGGGTCATGCCTGATGAAGAGAATGTTCTCCACTGCAACTCACTGCCTAGGCACTGCCTGGGAAACCCCACAACAAGGAGCCACACAAGCCCTGGGACTCAGGTCTGAAGTATGTTGATGTGGCATTCACATTCTGCTTAAGTTTCCAGGCCCCTGTGAGGTTAAAATCTCAGAGCCTCAAGCATCTAGAAACAAAGAAAAGTGAGTCCTGGGAAGAGGACTAATCCCTTCTTCAGGATTAACACCAAAGTCTCATGCAAATGAGGTGAATTCCCTCAATATTCAAGGAGAAATTAAAGCTAATGAAATAAATACCCAAGTCATCTTCTGTTGCAATTCTCTTTTGCAAATATTGTGATCATCTTGCATTGTCAATATTGCTGCAAAGCTACTTCCTAGCTGTTTTTGAACAGATTTCCCGACTGAGCATCTGTGCATTTAGAATTTTGATGAGTGCATTGATTAGTTTTTAAGATCTTGTACTTTTCACTTTGATTTAGGGAGTAGGCAAAAAAAGTTTGTTAAATATTTTGCGGGTGTATTTGTCACTACTGATATCTTTTGAAATAGATCATAAGTGGTTTCATTGACTTTTATTTTTGCTGTCTTTAAAATTATATGCTAGGAGCTGGAGCAATAATATAGCTTGCTTAGGGACTGGAGCGATAGCACAGCAGAGAGGGCATTTGCCTTTCACGTGGCCGACCAGGGTTCGATTCCCAGCATCCCATATGGTCCCCTGAGCACTGCCAGGAGTCATTCCTGAGTGCAGAGCCAGGAGGAACCCCTGAGCATCGCTAGGTGTGACCCAAAAAGAGAATAATATAGCTTGCTTTGCACGTGGTTGACCTGGGTTCAATCTCCAATACCACATGTTGTCCCCTGAGCACTGCCAGGAGTGATCCCTGAGACAGAGCCAGGAGTAAATTCTGATCACCACTGGGTATGGTTACTTAGGTAAACCCCACCCCCCAAAAAATAAAATCAGAATTAAAAATACTAACCATAGATTTCATAAGAGGGGCTGGCGTGATAGTACATGCATTTGCCTTGCATGCAGCCGACCTGGGTTCAATCCCCAGCATCCCGTATGGTCCCCCAAATACTACCAGGAGTAATTCCTAAGTGCAGAGACAGGATTAACCATGAGCATCACAGGGTATGACACAAAAAGCAAAAAAAAAAAAATATTTTTTTCCATAAGAAACTAAAAGAGATTACAAATTTTTAGACTTCCTATCCAATGTCGAAGTATTCATAAGATGAGAAATCTGTTCCCATAGTAAATATTTTCTGTTAATATTTTTATAACCAAATGTAAATGTCTCAATATAATGTTTTAAGTTCTGGAATCACTCCCACTCAGATGAAATCTAAATATGTATTTCACAAGTCATTCATTAGCACATCGGTAGATTGTCTTTATATAATTTGAGGCCTTATGCTTTCCACAGCAAAGGAATCAGATAGCCTATGAGACGCTATCCCTGTGAAGTGTGGGTCTGTGGTCTCTGTGAGACTGTATCCTTGTGCAGTGTGGGTTTGTGGTACCTGTGATACTGTATCCCTGTGCAGTGTGGGTCTGTGGTCTTTGTGAGACTGTATCCCCGTGCAGTGTGGGTTTGTGGTACTTGTGAGATTGTAACCCGTGCAGTGTTTTTTGTGGTCTCTGTGAGATGCTCTGTGAATTGTAATCCGTGCAGCGTGGGTTTGTCTCTGGGTTCTGCTTTGAATTGCAGGAGTGCACTCTGCTTTGTTTTTTGAATCACAACCAGTGTGCTCAGAGGTTGCTCCCAGTTCATTGCTGGAGGCAGGAGTGGGGAGCGGAGGAGGGGACTCCTGCCATACTTTGGGACCCTGCAGTGCCAGGGGTCGATCCGTCCTCCTGCAAGCAGAGCAGGCGCTCAGCCCACAGAACTAGCTGTCTGGCCTGTAATTTTGCTTTTGTGAAAGCAAAAGGTGAATGCATGAGGTGAATGCTTAATGTTTCTTTCTACCACCATAATTCATTTCATTTTTGCTATTATTATTCAGGCTGGAGCAATAGCACAGTGGGTAAGGCATTTGCCTTGCACGTGACCAACTGGGGTTCAATTCCTCCATCCCTCTTAGGCAGAGCCTAACAAGCTACCCGTGGGTTATTCAATATGCAAAAGCAGTAACAAGTCTCACAATGGAGACGTTATTGGTGCCCACTCGAGCAGATCAATTAACAACGGGAGGACAGTGTTACGGTGCTATATTATTATTTTGTTTTTGTTCTTGGGCCACACCCAGCAGTGCTCAGGAATCACTTCTGGCAGGACTTTTGGGAATGTAGGTGGTGTCAGGGATCAAACGGGAGCCAGCTGCATGCAGAGCAAGCACCTTACTCCTGTGTTATCAGAGATTCTCCATGTCCCCAGACTATGAAACTGAGCCCACACTCCAGCTTTTTGAAGCGTCACTGTGGCCCTCGACCACCATATTTAAGCCCTGAGTACAATGTGGTATGGCTGAAACACACACACACACACACACACACACACACACACACACACACGTAATGTTACTATATATATAATTTTATCATATTAAAACAAACACTGTCCAGGGGGCTGGAGAGATAGCACAGCAGGTAGGGCGTTTGCCTTGCACACGGCCGACCCGGGTTTGATTCCCAGCATCCCATATGGTCCCCTGAGCACCGCCAGGAGTAACTCCTGAGTGCAGAGCCAGGAGTAACCCCTGTGCATTGCCGGGTGTGACCCAACAAGCAAAAATAAATAAATAAATAAATAAAACACTGTCCTCCTGTTGTTCATCGAATTGCTCAAGTGGGCCCAGTAACGTCTCCATTTTGAGAATTGAGACTCGTTCCTGTGTTTGGCATATTGAATACACCATGGGTAGCTTGCCAGGCTTTGCTGTGCAGGCCAGATACTCTCAGTAGCTTGCCGGGCTCTCCGAGAGGGGCAGAGGAATCGAACCCGGCTCGGCCGGGCTGGCTGTGCGCAAGGCAAATGCCCTACCGCTGTGTTATCGCTCCAGCCCTTAATTTTATCATATTATCACATTCAATTTCTTAATCCAGTCTCAGAAGCCCCAGAGATTTTATTTTCTGATGGATGAGGGAGAAAGCGCGGAGTTGGGGAAAGCAACCACTTTTGTCTTTCAGGAGGGGGCTGGTATGAAGTAGGGGTCAGCAAACCTCTTTGCTCAGGGCCCGATGACCAGTGCTTGGGGTGTGGCCTCTGCTGCACCCGGCTGCCCCTATGGGGGACACCAGCCTTGGCTGCACGCTCATGCATGGGGGCAGGGGTCTGCGTTCCAATAAAACTTTATTCACAGAAGTGGACCCATGGGTGGTAATGTTCCAACAACTGGTCTAAAACAAAACCCAGGGTTGGCTTTTATTTTGTCTTTTTTTGCCTAGAGCTGGGAATGCAACTGAGAGAAGCCATTTCACCAGGGATTTGCAGAGCAGATGTGCTATGGAGAGGAGGGAGATGTTTCCCTTTTCTCTTTCTGGGCCTCCTGGAGACCTGCTGGTGACTCTGCCAACCACGCCATGGGTTGAGTGAGAGGGTCCAACGAGTGTGCTGCTCGGGTTCTGGGTCTGGGGGGGGGGGGCGGGTACCTGGGCCACCTGGACATTTTTGGGGATCTCCAGGGCGATGCTGTGTGTGTGGGGGGGACCATACGTGGTGCCAAGGATACGACTGAGGTTGGCCACAGGCAAGGCAGGCGTCTCACCCCTGCACTGTCTCTTCAGGCCCAGGTGAGTTCGGGGAGAGATAATCCACCTGTGTTGTAAGGGGAATAGCCAAGAGCCAGAGATTGTGTTCGCCTTGGTGACCTCAGTGGCTTTCTCCCCTGCTCTTGGTGTTTCTGCCTGGAGCTTAGAAACGCCTGCAGGCTGCGTGCAGCCGGGGTGTGGGAAGGTGGCTCAGAGTGGGGAAATTCAGACCCTTGGCCACCTGGCTGAGGGAAGAGTTGCTTGCCTGGGTAGACATTTATTGTTATCATTTTTTATTAACTATGCTCATTTTACAAGAGCCGAAGACACCTGCTCTAAAAAGTAATGTTTTATACACATAAATGAATTTGACTTGAGTTCAAGCAACTAGTTTTCCAGTTTAGAGGACAACCGATAATTTTAAAAAGTCTTTACATTGTTAGAAGGTAAAGGTAAGGTAAAGGTAAAGGCCCTCCCGTTGATTGTCGATTTGCTCGAGCGGGCCCAGTAACGTCTCCATTGGAGACTTTGTTGTTACTGTGTCTGGCATATCGAATACTCTCGGTAGCTTGCTGGGCTCTCCGAGAGGGGCGGAGGAATCGAACTCGGGTCGGCCATGTTGGCCGCTTGTAAGGCGAACGCCCTACCTCTGTGCTATCGCTCTAGCCCTAACATTGTTAGAAAAATAAAAACAAAATTTTTTTCTTTTTCTTTTTGGGTCACACCCAGCGATGCTCAGGAGTCATCCTGGCTCTGCACTCAGGAATGACTCTTGGCGGTGCTTGGGGGACCATATGGGATGCCGGGGATCGAACCCGGGTCAGCTGTGTGCAAGGCAATGTCCTACCCGCTGTGCTATCTCTCCAGCCCTAAAACTTAAAAAAAAAATACATACATATATGCATATATATATTGATAGAGGTTTAGGGTTCTGTAAAAAAAAGAAAAGAAAAAGAAAGAAAGAAAAGAAAACAGTCAAAAAAAGCAAACGTTCTTTGCAATTTTCTTTAGCTCCCAAATGGAAGAATCTAGCATTGAGGAGGCCCAGTAAGCTGTATTGGCTCAGGGGCTTATTTCATTATCAGTACAAAACAAGTAGCCTAATAGTAAGTTTCTTCAGTCTGGTTTTGTTTGGTGATGCTCAGGGCTTATTCTGGCTTTGTGCTCAGGGATCACTCCTGACAGTGCTCAGGGGTGGATACCTCAGGTTGGCCTTACACACTGTATTCTTTTCCCAGCTCCAATACAATGCTCTTAACACCCAGAGCAGAGCCCTGGCAGCCGAAGACCTCCAGAACCAGCCACCACCATGCTGAGACCCCTCTCCACATGCATGAACGTACCGGCAGAGGAACAAAGGCATGCGGGTCCCGGGGGTTGAGATCTCCAAGCCTGCTTGGATCAGGGCTGAGCATCCTCCACCCAGATCCTCCATATTCCAGTAGGCAGAGGTCACACCCACCAACTGCCCCAAGCACCGTGTAATCCCACCAATGGTCAAGACCCAGAGACTATAAAACCCAGCTGCCGACATCGTATTATCTCATTCTTACTTTGCACAACCTGGCAGGCTACCGAATGCCCACACGGCAGAGTCTGGCAAATTCCCCGTGTACCCCAATATGCCAAATACCCGTAACAATGATGGGTCTCATTCTCCTAACCCTGAAAGAGCCTTGAATATGGCTCCTTTTAAAATCTCAGAGCTAGGGCGAAGGAGACGTTACTGGGGCCTGCTCGAGGCAATCGACGAACAACAGGATGATCATGATCGTGAACCCTCAGAGCACGCATCTACAAGAAACCAATGCCTGAGTATTATTTTTTCTTTATTACCTATTTTGTTTGTGGAAACCTATGCACAAACATCTGTGTGCTGTGAGTCTATTATTCCGTGGCTTCCTGTTAACGCTGGACGAAGGCGCTACACATTTCACTCTTCACATTTTATTTTAATTCAGATAATTAAAGGAGCTCCTATGCTACGAGAAGCTATCCCATTTCTATCGATTCAGGCTTCTGAAGGCTCCTCAGGTAACTAGATACTGCTAAATCACAGTGACCGTTCCACACAGCACCGCATTCGTAAATCATAGCGGCTGTGAAAGTGCTGGCCTTTGTCACCAAACTAAATTTCCCTGCTCTCAGGGTAGGCAGCATCTGAAAGGGCTTGAGCGAGGAATCCCTTTGGCACTCTGGCCACTCACCAGCCCCCGTTTCTTCTGAATCCGATTCCTGCAACTTCTCCGGCAGAGCTGGCCTCAGCAGGTTCAGAAACTGCCTTTACAGTCTCCACCGGCCTGTCCCTTCAGGAAGAGGGTCCAGGCGCTCAGCCCGGGTTGGGGGGAGGGTGGCTCTCAGAGCAGTGGAGCCTGGTAGGGACAGGGGGTCACCTGCCTGGTCTGTTTTTTTTTTTAATTTATTTTTTTATCTTTTTTAAAAATTTATTTTATTTTCATTCATTCATTCATTCATTCATTCATCCTGTTATTTGTCGATTGCCTCGAGCAGGCCCCAGTAACGTCTCTTTCATCCTAGCCCTGAGATTATATTCAAGGCTCTTTAGGAGAATGAGACCCATCATTGTTACTGGTATTTGGCATATTGGGTACGCCACGGGGAGTTTGCCAGACTCTGCCCTGTGGGCAGGCTACATTCGATAGCCTGCAAGTTTGTCCAAAGTAGGAATGAGATAATAAGATGTCATAATAAGATGTCGCAGGGCCACCGCGCGGTTCCTGGAGCTGGTCTTTATAGTCTCTGAGTCTTGGCCGTTGATGGGATTACACGGCGCCAGGGGGCCAGTTGGTGGGTGTGACCCCGCCTACTGGAATTTGGAGGATCTGGGTGGAGGATGCTCAACTCCAATCCAAGTAGGCTTGGAGATCTCGGCCCCGGAACCCACGTGGCTTTGTCCCTTCAGGTGTGCGGAGAGTGGTCTCAACATGGTGGTGGCTGGTCCTGGAGGTCTTCGGCTGCCGGAGCCATGGTCGGGGCGGGGAGGAAAGCTCAACCCGCTCCCCTCCAAGGGGCTCCGGGAAGGAACACCCAGGCGCGGGGGCAGAAGACTGCACTGTTCTCGTCTGGGATCTGGATTTTATAGTCTCTGAGTCTTGGCCGCTGATGGGATTACACAGCCCCAGGGGGCCAGGTGGTGTAAAATAAAATAAAAAATAAAATTTTTTATTTAAAAAAATTTTAATTTATTTTATTTTTTATATTTTTAATTAAAAAATTTTAGGCCCCCCAGCACCATCTTACAGCGCAACAAAGAAGAAAACTGGTTGGGGGGCCCCACAGCTCCCGGAGAATGCTCCAGGTCCCAAACAGAGCCGATATCACCGGGAGGTCCCAGATGGGGTAGGTGCTGCATCCCGCCTCCTCCAGATGCAACCCCGATGACCATGAGTCTGCAAGCAGGCACCAGGACATTCTTTCCAAACCGCGTGGCCGTGGACATCTCCTTATATACAAAGTGATCAGTGGAAAGTAAATCATCCAACATTTCTTCCTGAAAATAAGACTTAACTCTTTCGCAAACCATAACACCCAAAAGGAGAGAGAGAACAGAGGGGAATGCCCTGCCACAGAGGCAGGGTGGGATGGGGGGGATGGGGGGTGGGAGGGATACTGGGATCCGTGGTGGTGGGAAATGGGCGCTGGTGGAGGGATGGGTATTCGAAATAAATAAATTAATTAATTAAATTTTTTTAAAATTTTAATTTTTTAATTTTATTTTTTAATTTTTAAAATTTATTTTTAAATTTAATTTTATTAATTTTAATTACAAGCGGCCAACATGGCCGACCCGAGTTCGATTCCTCCGCCCCTCTCGGAGAGCCCGGCAAGCTACCGAGAGTATTCGATATGCCAGACACAGTAACAACCAAGTCTCCAATGGAGACGTTACTGGGCCCACTCGAGCAAATCGACGATCAACGGGAGGGCCTTTACCTTTACCTTTACCTCTTAATTTTTATTTTTATTTATATATTTTTTAATTAAAAAATTTTAAAAATAATGGCCTAGTCTGTTTTGACAAGAATCCAAGGCTAAGGGCTGGAGTACAGTGGGGAGGGCATTTGCCTTGCATGCAGCTGACCCGGGTTCAATCCCCGGCATCCCATATAGTCCCCTGAGCTCTGCCAGGAGTAATTCCTGAGTGCAGAGCCAGGAGTAACTCCAGAGCATTGCCAGGTGTGACCCAAAATAAAACAAACAAACAAACAAACAGAAAGAATCCAAGGCCATAACGGGGCTGGAGCGATAGAATATCAGGAAGGGCATTTGCCTTGCCCTTGGCAGACCTGCGTTTGATCCCTGAAGCCCCACAGGGTCCCATTCTCCGCCCCCACCCCACCCCAGTACCCTCCGGGAGTGATTCCTGAGTGCAGAGCCAGGAGTAATCCCTGAGCACTGCCTTGTGTGGCCCAAAAAGAATAATCATAATGAAAAAGAATCAAAGGCCATGAATATAGACTCCAAATTACACAGAAGGAGAACACGAAGCAATGGGGTCTGAACAGATGAGGAAGGAACTGAGCAAAAAAAGAGAAAAAGAGACAGTTCCGGTTTGCTAGAAATAATGTTATTCGTGGAATTTCCGCCTGGCTCAGGGCATAGGGGTGCAAGGAACCTTGCAGTGTCCCGAGTAGAATGCAGAGGTACACGCTTCCCTTCACCCTTGTTCTGTCCTGAAGCTGCCAAACTTCTTTTTCGCTTCTGTTTTGTTTGGGGGCCACATGTGACAGTGTTCAGCTTGAAACTCAGAGGACCCTATAGGTGTCGGGGATTGAACCGAGGCCAGCACCTGACGCCCTGCTCTCTCTCCGGTCCCCCAAACTAAGCTTGATGGAATCCCGTGCCTGGTTTGCGTCCCTCCTTCCCTTCCTCTCCTCTTCCTTCCATCAAGCTCTGCCAACCCATCCTGCATTTTATTTCCCTGGTCCTGTCCACTTTACATCTTCCTTTGGACCATCACTTCTGCAAAATATGTTGCCAGAGCTTGAAGTGAGTGACAAAAAGACATTGAAGAGTTTCCTCCCAGCAGATTTTTTTCTCCCTCAGAACAGCACAGAGTCTCCTGCCTCTGTGCTTGGCTGTCCTCACCGGGGCCCCTTGGAGGAGGGTGGGTTGGGTTTCCCTCCCCACCCCGAGCAGAGTCCCTGGCAGCTGAAGACCTCTGGTTCCAGCCACAGCCATGCTTAAGACCACTCTCCACACGTTCAGACAAGCCTCATGCATGAAGGAACTGGCAGAGGAACCCAGGTGTGCAGGACCCAAGGTGTAGATCTCCAAGCCTGCTCGGGTTGGGTCTGGGTCTCCTCCACCCAGACCCTCCATCTTCCAGAATTTAGGTGTTATACCCACCAACTGCCCCCAGCGCCATGTAATCCCATCAACGGCCAAGACCCAGACACTAACCCAGCGACATCTTATTAGCTAGTTCGTACTCTAGAGAACCTGGCAGGCTACCAAACGTATCCTGTCCACACGGCAGAGTCTGGCAAAACTCCCCGTGGTGTATTCATTATGCCAAAAACCAATAACAATGATGGGTCTCAACTCCTGACCCTGAAAGAGCCTCGAATATGGCACTTTCTAAAATCTCAAGGCTAGGATGAAGGAGGTGTTACTGGTGCCTGCTTGAGGCAATCAATGAACAACAGGATGACAGTGATACAGTGATACAGTGTTACAGCTCCCAAGGGCTGTTGTCAGGCTTTGCTCTAGGGCTTGTGCCTGTTAATTTGAGTCCTGTGACACAGGGAGTGGCTGTGGAGGGGCAGATCCTGTCCCTGGTCCCATTCGTGGGTCCGGCTTGCTCGAGCCTTCCCTGCTTTCCTGCAGTGTGCGTGGAGGGGGCTGGCTTTGGTGAAGGTGGGGTCCGAGAGGCCCAGAGACCAAGTGTGTGAGCAGTGATTGCCCTGTGCAGAGCCGGGAGAGGCCCTGAGCACTGCGGGGGGTATGGCCCCAAAGCAAACTGTCACTGTCACTGTCCTCTCATTGTTCATCGATTTGCTCCAGCGGGTCCAGTAACATCTCCATTTTGAGACTTGTTGTTACTGTGTTTGGCATATCGAATATGTCACAAAGAACTTGCCAGGCTTGCCGTGCGGGTGAGATACTCTTGGTAGCTTGCCGGGCTCTCCGAGAGGGGTGAAGGAATCGAACCTGGCTCAGCCGGGCTGGCTGCGCGCAAGGCAAATGCCCTACTGCCGTGGTATCGCTCCATCCCGCCAAAGCAAACTAATACAAACAAACAAAGCGGGAGGACGTGGGTCAGAGGGTCATTCTGCTGTGGCCCCTGGGGTTACAAGTGCCTTGGCTTCTGTCCAGCCCTAGGCTGACCTCTGATCCTCTGGCCCCTGAGCACAGAGCTGGGAGTAGCCCTGAGCACCGCTGGGGGTGGGTCTAAGAGCACTGCAAACAAATGGGGTTGTTATCTGGTGAAAGACGCCAAGAGAGGAGACAGGGCTGGTGGAGTCTAAGGCCAGCGGGAGGGACTGCTGGCCTGAGGCTGAGCCCGGTGACACAGCCAGCAGCGGGAGGGACCCGAGGAAGAGTCTCCAGAGCACCTCCCGTCGCCCTAGACCGGTGGGGGACACTGTCTTCCGGAACTCACCAGTTCCTCACGATTCTCCTGTTGTCGTTCCTGTTTGGCTTTGGGGGCCAGCCCCCGCTGCGTTCAGGGGCTCCTCCTTTTCCTGTGCTCAGGGGTGCCTCCCGCAGGTGCTTAGGGCTGGGCAGGGCCAGGATGGGACCCGGCGCCTGGAGCACATCTCTGGACCACTCTCTACGACTTTCAGAATTCCAGGAAGGGGAGAGCTGAGAGAACTGGGGGATTCAAAGCCAGCACGTCGTGTTTTTATTTTATTTATTTTTTTAGTGGAATCACTGGGAGATACAGTTACAGAATGCTCATGTTTGAGTTTCAGTCATCTAATGATCGAACACCCATCCCTCCGCCAGTGCACATTCCCCACCACCAATGTCCTTTCCCCCCCTCCCCCTGCCTCCACGGCAGACAATACTCCCCCGTCCTCTCTCGCTACTTTGGGGTATTATGGTTTGCAATACAGGTACTGAGAGGCCATCACGTTTGGTTCTTTGTCTACTTTCAGCACACATCTCCCACCCCGAGCGATCCCTCCAACCATCATTGACTCAGTGATCCCTTCTCCATCCCAGCTGCCTTCTCCCCCCGCCCATGAGGCAGGCTGCCAACCATGGAGCAGTCTTCCTGGCCCTTGAGGACAGCACATCCTTGGCAAGGGCAGACAGAGGCTGTTGAAGCTTCCCAGTTCAGTCCCTTGAGCCAAGCCAACCTGGGTTTGAACCTTAGTTAGCTTGTGAAGCGTTTCAGCCAAGCCTGCAAGGCGGGGTGAGAGGAGCCAGGCCAGGAGAGCAGGCACTGTGTGGGGTGAGGGGGAGGACACTGGGCAGGCTCTGCACACAACTCGAGCCACAGCTGATCGGTGGCTCTGGAAAAACCAAACCAACCGGGGAAACCGGGAAACTCTTTCCATTAGCTAAAAGGCCATTGAGGTTAACATGTGTATGTTATCATCTAGAATTTGGGGCATAATTTAGGAGATGGTTAATTAACCCAAGTGATGTAGGCAGGTAGATTAGGGAAGGTTCCCTGCCCATCATGGTAATGCAATTTCTGGGAAGTAATAAAGTACCAGTCCTAAGGACAGCAAGACCTGATAGGACTTTCTCCAGCAGCAGGCCCTGAGGAGACTGGACCCCTCCCTGCAGAAAGGGCCTGAAGGAAATTCCTGGAGAACTCTCAATTCCTTCTTTTAATCTGATGAACCCTCAGCAAGTCGTGGTCAGTGAAGGCTGGACCCACCCTCAAGAGAAGATTTGGCAGGAACAAAGGTCAAGAAAAGGAGTTTCAAAGAAGACCACTCCCAACTCTACCCACCTAGCAACAACCCTAGCAACGGACTCTTATCTGGCCAGAAAGCCCCGTGTGGGGCAGCTGTGAAGCCACCTTGACAAAGGGAGGGCGCGAGTGTCCTGCCCCAGTCTGTGCGCTGCTTGTGCCCACATGGCCGAGCACGTGTGGCACCTGAGCCCACGTCACCCGCATCTCCCCTCTTGAGACGTGTGCTTTCATGTCTTATGTTGGGTGTGTGTAGAGGCTCTCTCTGCCTTTGGAGAAGCCCACCTTCTCTCTTGAGCGTGTTACTGTCTCTCTTTTTTTCCCTTCTTCCCTTCCTAAAAAATCTCCAAATAAAATCTGTTTTTACTTCACAGCTGTCTGCTCTGAAATTCTTTTTTGCGAGACAAGACAAGAACCCGGGTTGCCTGGGTCTTAGGGTGGCAGAGGCTAATTGGGAGAAAGCGACCGTCTCTTTCCTCCTGACCTCACATAAGCCACCAGTGGGGACCCACCGACTTCATAAGGAGCTTAATTTAAGACACATGTCGTCACAGGAGAACTCGACCTGGTCAGCACTTGCGCCCAGCGTGACTGTCCATCCCTGGCCCCTCCGCCTTCCACTGTTGTGATGAGGGGCTCCCCACATGCGTGGCGGGGGACCTGCATACCCTTCAGTGGTGGTGTGGAACCCGTGTGCTGTGTGCCGGGGATCTCACTATCCCACAGGCCCTCACTCTGATGGCTTTGATCTGGCCTTTTCTATCTCCCAGATTGCTTTGTTTTCTAAGGATCTCAATTGGGTCTTTTTTTTTTTTATTAAAAAAATTTTTTTTAATAGTGAGACATCATGAGGCACAGTTGCAGACTTACACATTTTCACGCTTGGGCTTCAATCATACAATGATCAAACACCATCCCTCCACCAGTGCCCACTTCCCACCACCACGGATCCCAGTATCCCTCCCACCCCCATCCCCCCCATCCCACCCTGACTCTGTGGCAGGGCATTCCCCTCTGTTCTCTCTCTCCTTTTGGGTGTTGTGGTTTGCAAAAGAAACACTGAGTGATAATCATGCTTGGTCTATAGTCTACTTTCAGCATGCTTCTCCCATTCTGGGAGGGTCCTCCCAACACCTTTATTTGGTGCTCCCCTCTTTATCTGAGCCAATTGGGTCTTTTTAAAAATTTTTTTTTTTTTTTGCTTTTTGGGTTATACCCAGCAATGCACAGGGGTTAATCTTGGCTCTGCACTCAGGAATTACTCCTGGCGGTGCTCAGGGGACCCTATGGATGGGATGCTGGGAATCGAACCCAGGTCAGCCGCTTGCAAGGCAAACACCCTACCCGCTGTGCTATCACTCCAGCCCCTCAACTGGGTCTTGAATGCAAAGGGCGATGTGGTTAAAATTGGGGACACTGGTGCTGGGAAATGTACACTGGTGGAGGGATGGGTGCTGGAACACTGTATGACTGAAACCTAAGCACGAACAGCTTTGTAAGGGTGATTACGAAGTGATCACAAAAAATCACAGTGATTCAATTAAAAATTTTTTTTTTTTAAAAAATCGAAAACCACCCTTACGCAAATGATTGTTTTCCTTCTAGTTTAACATATGGTGCGGATTGTATAATAAGACATTTGGAATTCAGTGCTATTGAAGGCAGGGGCCACCCCCTCCCTCAGCCCCTCCTTCTCCTTTTAGGGGGTTAGTAATAAAACCAAGATGTGATTGCAAGAAGTTGCCAAGTAGCCCGAAGGCAGGAAGACCCCACCCTTTGGAGATGCAAATCCTGAGCACCCCACTCCAGAAGCTGCCCGCCCCCAGTTTCTGAAGGAAGGAGCTCCCCCAGAAAAGGAGAAGCTTTCAGAGATAGAAAAGGCCTTGAGAGAAACACGGCAAAGGGTCTGTCTGATCCCTGTGGCTGGAGCTGCTTTTCGAATTCTGCAGTGAAACCCTCGCTCTCCCGCCCCCCATGCTGTGGTGTCCTGGGGGAGCTGAGGGGTGCAGGGGAAAAAGAATAGTAAAAAAAAAAAAAAATCAGGAATCCTGTGTCTTTCCTGTGGCCACCTCCCGGGAAGTTCCATTTTGTCAAAGAGCAAAGTCTCTCCTGCCCCAGGCCACGGCTCCCTGAGAAGTGGGGGAGGGGCCAGTGCCCGGCAGTGTGGGCAAGTGGGCCCAGAGTGCAGCTTGATGGCCACCCAGTGGGCCTGCTGAGATGCCCGTGTCCACACTCTGCCAGCTGGGCCTTCCCAGGCACTTCCCCAGGGGAATGAGGTGGATGGGGCAGGAAGGTGGTGACATCCTCTGGCCACTCTCTTCCTCGCCCCCAACCCCACAGTCCCCTGAAACTGCATTATAGAGCAAAGTATTTTGGGTGTTTCCTCTGTGTGTGTGTGTGTGTGTGTGTGTGTGTGTGTGTTTATGTTTGTTGGTGTTTGTTTGGGAGCTCCACCCAACAGTGCTCAGGGCTACTCCTGGTTCTGTGCTTATTCCTGGACGTAGTCATGTGGTGCCGGGGATCGAACCCAGGCCTCTCTTGTGCAAAGCATGTGCTTGGCTCCTTGAGCCATCTCTCTGGTCCCAGAGTAGAGACGTTCCAGGGGTTTATGTTGGACACACCTGACTCTCCTAGAATCCACATCACAGAGACGGTGGATGGGATTCTTACACGCACGTGCTACTACACGTGACATCTCAGCACGTCATTTGCCTAACAAGTTAGCAACTCTTTTCTATTGTTTGCTGAGTATGTGACCTTAGTCCAGATCCCGTGGAGATGTAGAAAAAAAGGCAAAACTGATAAAGTCCAAGTGATAGCACAATGAGTAGGGCGCTTGCCTTGCATGTGGCTGACCTAGGTTGCATCCCTGGCATCCCACATGGTCCCCTGAGCACCATCAGAAGTGATCCCTGAGTGCAGAGCCAGGAGTAAGTCCTGAACACCATGGAGTGTGACTCCAAAAGCAAATCAGAAGAAAAAGTAAAAAAAAAAAAAATGTGGGGCTGGAACGATAGCATAGCAGGTAGGGCATTTGCCTTGCATGTGGCCGACCCGGTTCGATTCCCAGCATCCCATATGGTCCCCTGAGCACCGCCAGGAGTGATTCCTGAGTGCATGAGCCAGGAGCAACCCCTGTGCATCGCTGGGTGTGACCCAAAAAGCAAAATAAATAAATAAATAAAATGCAAAACTGAATATTGGCTCTTGTTACCAAGGAGAAAAAGATAAACATAGCCCTGAACAAACTGAAAAACAATTGTTTCCATTTTTGTTTGTTTGTTTTTGGGTCATATCTGGCAATGCTCAGGGGTTACTCCTGGCTCTGCTCTCAGGGTCCCTCCTGGGGGGCTGGGGTGGGTCAGCTCTCCTTCCTTCCTTCCTTTCTTCCTTCCTTCCCTTCCTTCCTTCCTTCCTTCCTTCCTTCCTTCCTTCCTTCCTTCCTTCCCTTCCTTCCTTCCTCTTCCTTTCTTTCTCCTTCCTTCCTTCCTTCCTTCCTTCCTTCCTTCCTTCCTTCCTTCCTTCCTCTTCCTTTCTTTCTCCTTCCTTCCTTCCTTCCTTCCTTCCTTCCTTCCTTCCTTCCTTCCTCCCTCCCTCCCTCCCTCCCTCCTTCCTTCCCTCCCTTTCTTTTCCTTCCTTCCTTCCTTCCTTCCTTCCTCCCTCCCTCCCTCCCTCCCTCCCTCCCTCCCTCCCTCCCTCCCTCCTTCCTTCCTTCCTTCCTTCCTCTTCCTTTCTTTCTCCTTCCTTCCTTCCTTCCTTCCTTCCTTCCTTCCTTCCTTCCTCCCTCCCTCCCTCCCTCCCTCCCTCCTTCCCTCCTTCCTTCCTTCCTTCCTTCCTTCCTCTTCCTTTCTTTCTCCTTCCTTCCTTCCTTCCTTCCTTCCTACCCTCCCTCCCTCCCTCCCTCCCTCCCTCCCTCCCTCCCTCCCTCCCTCCCTCCCTCCCTCCCTCCTTCCTTCCTTCCTTCCTTCCTTCCTTCCTTCCTTCCTTCCTTCTTTCCTTCCTTCCTATTCTAAACATCTGAGTGCTCAGCATTGCTTGGGTTGATGCTCTATCTCTCGCAGGCTGGGCCATCCCTGGCTCTTGGTCGCACCGCGCCCCCTGGCCATGCGCTGGACACTTGCAGGCCCCCCGCAGAGGGGCAGGGATGGGGAGGCCGCCTCTCCAGGCCCCCACACTGGCCTCTGCGGCAGAGCTGTGCACAGACCTGCCGGCTGCCAGGGCCGCTGGGGACCGCGTCCAGGTGCGGGCAGAGGAGTGAGGGGCTTGCTTGGGCCGGCGAGGGTGGACGTGGCACCGCGAGTTTGCGTCCCATCTAGGGAGGACCCTCTGCGCCCGCTTCCCGCAGGGCGTGGGTGCATCTTCCTGCTCTCTGACCACCCTGGACAGAGCATCGCCTGGTCCGGACCCGGTGGGGGCAGGAACGGTGCCTCTTCCCAGGCAGGTTTGCACCCTCCCGTGTTGCTGGGCCTTTGGGAGGGGGCGGGCACCGCAGGCAGGGCGCATGGAAGAAGAGGGGGGCCTGGCTCTCTGGGCCTCGGTTCTGAGCTGGTCCGGCCCAGTGCGTGGGCGGCGCTGCAGTTTGGCTGTTTCTGTTGTGTCTGGCCTTGAATTGTCCCGCGAGTTCCACCCTCTGTGCGGGGGCCCAGTTCTGCGGTGATCCTGCCAGGGCCGAACCCCACCACGGATACTTGGGGGTGTGGGAGGGGGGTTGGCAGCCCCCAGCTGCACCTCGGCCTCACACACAGGAGGAAGGGAAAGATTCCCCCGACCCCCAACCAGCACGGGTCCTGTTCAACATCTTAGACTTATTTTCCCGGTTGTTTTTCTGAAGGAACCAGGACCACATGTGATTCCACACGCATGTAAAAGCAGGCACTCCTTTCCATCCGATTCCATTTTCTCTTCCCCTGGCCCTACAGATGCACTTTGGGGGGGGGGGAGATTGCTAAATTTCTATGATTGATTTTGAGAGCTAGGAAGGGTTGCTTTCATTTTGGGGGGTAACACAATCCACCAAAGAAATGTTAAGGCAATGACGCCACTTTTCAAGGGCTTTGTCAAAAGGGCCAGGTGCTTGGCTGGGCTTTGCACCTTTTGTTCTTTTTTTATTTTATTTTTTTAATTTTTCATCACCTTTAATTTAACTTTCAGCTTTAATAGAATTGGGAGAATCTAAGGTACATATATTCATCATAAATATGCTAGTAATTCATTGTTTAAAGTAAGGAAGCTATTACAGATCAGCAGCCTCATCCTCCATGAATTCATTAAAAATTAAGAATATCAGTCTTCAGGGCCAGAGCAATAGCACAGTGGATAGGGTGTTTGCCTTGCACGCGGCCAACCTGGGTTCGATCCCCAGCGTCCCGTATGGTCCCCCAAGCATCACCAGGAGTGATTCCTGAGTGCAGAGCCAGGAATGACCCCTGAGCATCTCTCGGGTGTGACCCAAAAATCAAAAAGAAAAAAAAAAGAATATCAGTCTTCTCTGCACACATAATGAACTAGAAGTCTACTTCTAACAAGATATTGTTCAAGAAAAACTGTTTTTCATAATAAATCAAAGCTAGCTTGGTGCTAATAACTTTCTTTTTTTTTTTTTAACTTTCAATTTGCCACTACTATAGGTGTTTCAGGTTAATCTAAGCATTTTGTTCTTTATTTTTTTTTTCTTTTTGGGTTACACTCGGCGATGCGCAGGGGTTCCTCCTGATTCATGCATTCATGAATTACTCCTGGTGGTGCTCGGGAGACCATATGGGATGCCGAGAATCGAACCTGGGTTGGCCACGTGCAAGGCAAACACCCTACCTGCTGTGCTATTTTGCTCAAGCCCACCCATTTTGTTCTTTCAGCGACTGACAAGTATTATCTCCACTTTCACAAGATGGGTAGAGTGAGGCATTGGCCCGCGTCTCGTTCCTATAAGGCGCTGCCTGAAACTCGGTCTAGTGTCAGCCGGGTGCCAGGGGATTTGCCCTGGGAGACAGAATGAAGCCAGCAGCAGGCTCGCTCCTGGAGTCAGTGAACGGCAGAACGAAACCCTCCTCAGCGGTCTCTGCCATGGACAGAGCTCAGGGGGAGCCACTTGACAGACTCCAGCGTCCCCTTGCTGAGCTGAGATCGAGATGGGAAAACCACTGGAAGGTTCTTTCCTAAGAGCCCCACTCTAGGAATAGTGCTCAGCTCAGGTGAAAAGCAGCTGAGCTCCAGCAAACGGGTCTGGGTGACAGGCTGCGCGTGACTGATTAAGCTTTGCCACGCCAAGGGATGACAGAAGGATGTTTTGCTTTTCATTTTTAAAACAATTTATTAAGGCAGCAGGGTTAACCGTGTAATTGAGTTGTGGAATACTCAATGTATTCCAGCATCAATCCCACCCCCAGTGTTTCCCCCCCGCCAGGCTCCCGGGGTCCCTCCCTGCCTCCCCCAGTCGGGGCACTTGCTGGGAACCTAAGTCTGGCTGCTGACGTTTGCATCTCTTGTTTTCAGTGCTGTGGAGTCTGGTTTGGATATTTCGCTAGACCACACCCCCATGGACTCGGACCCCTGCTCCCTGTTGCTCCCTGTCTGCCTCTTCTTTCTGCCTGGATTTCTTTCCTTCTCTGCCTTGCTCCTCCCTATACTCCGGGTCCAAGGGTGATGTAGTACCCCCCTTCAAACACTGCATTCCCTCATGCAGTTTTTTGTGTTCCACATATAAGGGAGATCATCCTGTGTTTGTTCTTCTTTTCTGGCTTACTTCATGCTTTTACGTTTTTGTTTTTTCAAACTGGCTTCCTTTAAAGATGGGCGGTGTGGGGCTGGAGTGATAATACAGTGAGTCAGGCACTTGTCTTGCTTGCGGCCAACCAAGGAACCATAGGGTTCCCTGAGTACCGCCAGGGGTAATTCCCGAGTGCAGAGCCAGGAGTAACCCCTGAGCATTGCTGGGAGCGGCCCAAAAACTGAAAGAAAAAAAAAAACAACCAACCTACAAAAAGCAAAAGAAACAGGGCAAAAGGGCTGATATTACTCTTAAATAATTTCCAGCCACCAGGACAAGGCTTTGAAATTCTCAGAGACCCAAGCCAACAAGACACTGGTGTTCTAATCTCATTTTGTATAATCCAACACAATCCTTGTGCAAATCATTGCTTTTGCACAAAGCCAATGGCAGAAGGGTAAGCTCCATTGCCCACAGCTGGACTGTCGTTATCGAAGTCCGAGGAGAGTCTTGAGCGTGAGAAGACCATCATGTATGAAAGAAAGTAGGTGATCTTTATGCAGAATGAGTGAGGTGTGAAACGACTGTGAAAAGGATATTTTCCTAATAATTTGATGGTCTCGTTTCAGAATATGTCTCTACCTATAAAGACATTAATTGGACAGGCCTGAACGTTCCAGTTCAGCCAATTCACCATAGCTTGCTAAGGCAATTCTAGATTGTTTTCTTGAACCCTTAATTGGTATCATCTGGGCAACCCAAATTTGGCCTTTGCGTCACCTATGGAAAGTGTGTCCTTGATGAGGCTGTGTTCAACCTCGTTCAGGTACCATGAGAAAATTGAAATCTAGCTCGAATGCTTTGGTTAGCTGCAGTGGGATTTTAATACAACACAAAGCCTCTTTTAGTTAAAAGAGTAACACTGTGTTATTAGCCAGAATCCCTGCTGCTGTTAATTTTGAACTTTTTATTTAATTTTTGTCAATTAATGAGAAGTCTATTTATTCAGAGAAAGGTCAGTACCTCACTAGATTTTTTATGCAACCAAAAAAAGAAAGATTATTTGCCCACCAACTGTGGCCAACGGCATTATTCATTTGAGAAAGAAGGGAGTTTTGCCTGTAGAATACTGACTGAATAGAGTGTCTCTCCAAATATATCTAGAAATCTCTATTCGAAATGGAATTTGAAAACTATTTTCTCCTCAAATGAGAATGCCGGTTATTCCATTTCTTTGTGATTTATAAAAAAAAAAAAACCCAGATATGAGTAAAACCTTAGTGTCAATTCCATCCTAGTGCGACATCAGTGCACTCTATTGGGCCCTTGAAGTAACATCTAACTCTTGAAATTTATTGAAGATAAAATTTGGAGATGTGGCCAAAGCATGAAAAATGCAAAAAAGATCTGATTAAGTTGAGCTTTCTTGGAAGAGAATGAGATTTTACATGGAGGAACCAGAGTTATTTACGTTCAGGACACATTGTACTCTAAATTGTAAATAAAGCATTTGTTTTGATAAAAGAGTGACTATGAAATCTGGATACATGGAATGTACAAATAAAATGTCACAATATATTCAGTGATAGCTAGGACCCGTGCTTCGTTCACAGTGCTTATGTATTTTGTGTATGTTGTTTTTGTGAGTTTGTGTATGACTTGGAAATAGAGATACAGATGCACACACACTTTTTGTTGACTTTGGGAGATCAAAGATAGTTTGTCACTATGCTTTGAACGATATATATTTTACTTATATTGGAGAATCCAAGTTGACGGGTGTAGGTGTAGAATAAAGGGCACTTGTTTTTCATGCTTTCAGGAAAATAGTTACGTATGGGAACAGATGTTTATAATAGTTAACCTATATATTAGATATATAAGTAAAGTAAAGTAAAGGCCCTCCCGTTGATCGTCAATTTGCTCGAGCGGGCCCAGTAACGTCTCCATTGGAGACTTTGTTGTTACTGTGTCTGGCATATCGAATACTCTCGGTAGCTTGCCGGGCTCTCCGAGATATACAGATATATAAGATATGTACAGATATAGCTAGTATAAAGTGTGTAAACACAAAAAGACAGCAGCGGTCTATCTCTCCCGCTGCCCGCGTTCGGTTGTCTCGGGCCGCTTCCCCCACCCTGGGGAGGTCGATGGCGATGGGCAGGCAAAGGAAGGGAACAAGGGCCAGGCTGGTTGGTGTCAAATCACACAAATCACAAATCATCCTGTTAATCGTCGATTGCCTCGAGCAGGCCCCAGTAACATCTCCTTCATCCTAGCCCTGAGATTATATTCAAGGCTCTTTAGGAGAATGAGACCCATCATTGTTACTGGTATTTGGCATATTGGGTACGCCACGGGGAGTTTGCCAGACTCTGCCGTGTGGGCAGGTTACATTCGGTAGTCTGCCAGGTTGTCCAAAGTAAGAATGAGATAATAAGATGTCAGGAGCTGGGTTTTATAGTCTCTGGGTGTTGGCCGTTGATGGGATTACACGGAGCCAGGGGGCCAGTTGGTGGGTGTGACCCCTGCCTTCTGGAGGATGGAGGATCTGGGTGGAGGATGCTCAGCCCCAATCCGAGCAGGCTTGGGCATCTCAGCCCCGGGACCCGCATGGCTTTGTTCCTCTGCCGGTACTTCCATGCATGTGGAAAGTGGTCTCAGCATGGTGGTGGCTGATTCTGGAGATCTTCAGCTGCTGGAGCCCTGGTCGGGGTGGGGAGGGAAACTCAACCCGCTCCCACCAAGGGGCCCCGGCGAAGACAGCCAGGCGCGAGGACAGCCAGGCACAGGGGCAGGAGACTCTGCACTGTTCTCTTCCGGGAGCTGAGTTTTATAGTCTCTGGGTCTTGGCCATTGATGGGATTGCACGGCACCAGGGGGCCAGTTGGTGGGTGTGACCCCTGCCTACTGGAAGATGGAGGATCTGGGTGAAGGATGCTCAGCCCTGATCCGAGCAGGCATTTGTCTATGATCAAGCTCTTATAGTTAAGAATTGTGGCACTTTGGCCTGGCTCATTTCGATGCCAGAGTAGCTCACCGCTTGCCCTGGGTTCATTCAGTCCCTTGTCGGAACCCTGCTTTTGGGGTGCTAGGAGCTAAGGGCAACTGAGTCTTAAGTCAAGAAAGCAGGTGCCCAGGAGTGAATAATATTCAAAGCCAATTAAATTCTAATTTGCAAAAGCATAATATTAACTGTCTTCCTGTATCTGTACAAAAAAGACATTGCTTTAAAGTAAACTATTCATAAGATATAAGGAGAGGAGAAAGACAATATATAACTTACAATACAAGTTCCAAGTCCTAGAAGGATCAGACCTTACAAATGAACAGAGTCTGATTAGGGGGAAAAGCTGATTAACTGGTTGGGGAAGAGAGCAGAGAGAAGTGGTTACAGATAAACAAAGGAATGGGAGTGACTCGGGAGCACTGTGATGGGTGTAACCTGATAAACCTAAGCTCCCTGTGGCAAGGAAGAAAGGACAAATCAATTGTTATCCTACAATAAAGGAAACCTATTTCCATTTTACTTAAGGCTCCTTGATTTACAATCTCCACACGCATGAAGGTACCGGCAGAGGAACAGAGGCATGTGGGTCCCGGGGCTGAGATCTCCAAGCCTGCTCGGATCGGGGCTGAGCATCCTCCACCCAGATCCTCCATATTCCAGCAGGTGGGGGTCACACCCACCAACTGGCTCCGTTTAATCCCACCAACGGCCAAGACCCAGAGACTATAAAACCCAGCTCCCAGAAGCGGCCACGTGACATCTTATTATCTTATTCTTACTTTGGACAACCTGGCAGGGACCGAATGTAACCTGCCCACACGGCAGAGTCTGGCAAATTCCCCTTGGCGTACCCAATGTGCCAAATACCAGTAACAATGATGGGTCTCATTCTCCTAACCCTGAAAGAGCCTTGAATGTGGCACTTTTTAAAATCTCAGGGCTAGGGCGAAGGAGACGTTACTGGGGCCTGCTCGAGGCAATCGAACGAACAACAGGATGATCGTGACTGTGATCATGATTTACAATCTGCTAGTGATAGTTTCATGTATACAGTGTTCTACCACAGCCTCCACTAGAGTGTCCACTGCCCTCCATCTCTGTCTTAGGGTCCTGCCTTCCCTGGAGGCCAGTTTTTATGTCTGAAATATATATGTATATATATAGAGAGAGAGGCCCTCCCGTTGATCGTCGATTTGCTCGAGCGGGCCCAGTAACGTCTCCATTGGAGACTTTGTTGTTACTGTGTCTGGCATATCGAATACTCTCGGTAGCTTGCCAGGCTCTCCGAGAGGGGCGGAGGAATCGAACTCAGGTCGGCCATGTTGGCCGCTTGTAAGGCGAACGCCCTACCCGCTGTGCTATCGCTCCAGAGAGAGAGAGAGACAGAGACAGAGACAGAGAGACAGAGACATACAGAGAGGAGGGAGGGAGAGAGACAGAGAGACAGAGACAGAGAGGAGGGAGGGAGAAAGAGAGAGAGACAGAGAGACAGAGACAGAGAGACAGAGACAGAGAGGAGGGAGGGAGAGAGAAAGAGAGAGAGACAGAGACAGAGACAGAGAGATCTTTCTGTGCCTGTCCCTCCCCCCTGACTAATTTCCCTCAGCGTGGTGCTCTCCAGAGCCATCTGTGCAGCGGCAAATCACACGATGTCATCCTACGGCTGAGTAGCATTCTGTACCACAGTTTCTTTTTCCTGTCATCTGTTCTTGGTGTTTTCAAGATTGTGGCTACTCTGAATAGTGCTGCAATGAAGATGCAGTCAGATGTCAGAATAGAATCTTCTGGGCTTTGGAGGTTGATCCCAAGAAGTGAAAATGCTCTGGGTGGTACCACAGTTTTTAGTTTTGAAACATGTCCGTGTTGTTTTCCGGAGGCTGAAGCAGATGACATTTCCACCAGCAGTAAATGAGGCTTCTTTTTTTCCCAACATCCACATCAACAACTCTGATGGTTGATTTGTTTTGTTTCATGGGTAACCAGTCTCACGGGTGTGAGGTGATATATCATTGTTGTTTGGATTTGCATTTCTCTGATAAATGACAGAGGACTTTTTTTCAATACACATTGGCCATACCTTCTTCCAAAAAGTATATGTGTATCTTTTCTCCCCATTATTTGATGAGATTGTTTATCTTGCTGTTAAGTTTTACAAGTACTTCATATATCTTGGATATTAAATCTTTGTGGGCTGGAGCGATAGCACAGCGGTAGGGCGTTTGCCTTACACATAGCCAGCCTGGCCGAGCTGGGTTCAATTCCTCCGCCCCTCTTGGAGAGCCCAGCCAGTCACCGAGAGTATCTCGCCCGCATGGCAAAGCCTGGCAAGTTCCCTGTGACGTATTCGATATGCCAAACACAGTAACAACGAAGTCTCACGATGGAGACGTTACTGGGCCCACTCGAGCAAATCGATGAACAACGGGAGGACAGTGCTACAGTGCTATTAAATCTTTGTAAGATGATTGGCAGGCAGATATTTTTCTCCCACTCTGGGTGTCTTTTTAAATTCTGGGCACCATTTTTTCTGAGTGTGTGTGTGTGTGTGTGTGATGCAGAGTATCTTAATTTGATATAGTCTCATTTGTCTTGTCTTTGCTTCTATTTTCTTGGTCAGTGTTATTGGATCATTGAAGATGCCTCTATATTCAGTCATGAGAGGGTCTGCAAAGAGCATGAAGCAGAGAGTATGATTTTTAACCCCTCTGATAGCTCTACATGATGTGTGTGTGTGTGTGTGTGTGTGTGTGGAGGGTTGTTTGGGGTGGGGGACACCCAGTGTTGTTCAAGGCTTACTTTTGGCTCTGTGCTAGGGATCACTCCTGGGAGTGTTCAGGGGACTGTATGTGGTGCCGGAGATCAAAATAGGTCGCCATATGCGTGTAAAACAAGTATCTTATTCTCAACACTGTCTCTCTGATCCTGTGGTCTGTTTTGGGGACTTACCCAGTGGTGGCAAACGCCCTACGGAGGTGCTATCTTCCGTATAGGGCTGGAGCGATAGCACAGCGGTAGGGCATTTGCCTTACAAGCGGCCAACATGGCCAACCCGAGTTCGATTCCTCCGCCCCTCTCGGAGAGCCCGGCAAGCTACAGAGAGTATCTCGCCCGTATGGCAAAGCCTGGCAAGCTACCCGTGATGTATTTGATATGCCAAACACAGTCACAACAAGTCTCATGATGGAGACGTTACTGGGCCCGCTCGAGTAAATCGATGAACAACGGGAGGACCGTGACCGTGACCGTGACCCAGTGGTGCTCAAGACCATTCCTGGCAGGCTGAAGAGTGACTATATAGGATTCTGGGGACTGAACTCAGTCATATACAAGGCAAGCACCCTACCCTCTGTACTGTTGTTCCAGCCCTTAGGGGCTGGTTTTAGTTTTTGGTTTATGGACCACACCTGGCAGTGCTCAGGACTTACTCCTGGCTTGCACTCAGCAATCACTCCTGGTGGCCTGGGGGAACCATCTGGGGCATTGGGGATCAAATCTGGGTGGGCTTGGGCTAGGCAAGTACCCTACCCACTGAATTATAGCCCTGGTCCCATGGTTCTACATTTTTATGTGATTTTTTTTCCCTCTAGAAATTCCAAAAGATATGAAGGAATCCAAATATCCTCTTGATAGGTTAGACCAGAGGAAGTTGCTCATCGAATGACTCTTGCTACACCAATGGACTATTTTGCCCTTGTCCTGGAACTCCAGTGTAGACTGGCAAAGGAAGCCGGGGCAATGACTATTTCTTGGACTCTTAATCTATGATAGTTCAATGGAATTGGGCAGAGATGATGAAATGCTTCCACTTAATTTGACAAATATTTGACCAGCTACAGTGGGGTCAGTGTTGGATACTGGTGATACGTGTTTAATTTTTTTTTTTTAAGTTGCTTTCCTCCTTAGCCTATCTTTAACATCTGTGTTTCCTTCCTGTAAATGAACATGCTGGTAGGAATGTCTGAGAGCAAAACGATTAAACAGGTCTGGTTGTGCCCTTGAATATGGCAGGGAAGTGGGACAAATATTGAGGTTTGTGTCTGGTCTAAGACCAGCAGTTGTTCCCTAGAACTTGAACTAAACCCAAAAAAGAAACTTCATTTAGGTCAGCACCCTCCCCGCTCCCCACCCCCTCCCCCCTGCCCTTAGTGTATTTTTCCCACGCTTACTGTTAATGCAGTGTTTTGCAATTCTGCTTTATCTGCATTCCTTCTCATACATGTTTTTTTTTTCTTTTCTTTTCTTTCTTTTTTTTTTTTTAAATGGCTGGGTGGGAAAACCAGCAACTTTGTTTTTTCAGTATTTCATCTTCATGAATTAGGTCACTTGATGGCTGTATTAGAATGTTGAAAAGGGGGTGAGAGTGACTTCAGATGACACAATGAGGACATATGAACGTTCCTTGGTTTATGTCGCATTCCATGAGAAATGCAAAGTGTGAAGTTGGAAAATGCAGAGTATAAAAGTTTTCCAGCCGATTTATGGGGTAAATCAAATAGCCTACTAGTGGTACTGAGTGATCCCCATGTCCCAGCTGTACGTGATTCCTTGTACTTCTGAAACATCCCCCAGGAAAATCCAATGAACTAGCTGGAGACTGAGTCATCACCAGCAGTGTTGGTAGCTGACTGCTTGGTGAATTTGTGGCTGGGCAGAGACTGGCCAGTTTCCCCGCAGGCCTCTGACATGAGTCTGTCTAGTTTCCATGGAGGTTCTGATGGGCTACGGCCAGTGAAGTTTGGCAAGTGTGATTCTGAACCAGGGTCGCCGTGAGCAGAGAGGGCCAGTGTGCTGCAGCTGAAGGACAGTCTCATACCATGATGTATTTCTAGACTATTCCTACCCTCCCACCTTTTGAGTTTGTTTTGGGCCACACCTGGTGGTGCTCAAAGGCTCTGTGCTTATGGGTCACTTCTGGTGGTGCGTTGGTGACCATGTGGTGCTGGGGATTGGATCTGAGTGTCCCACATGCAAAGCACGTGCTTGGCCCATTCAGTTGCCGGGACCTCCACTATTGCTGTTCTCTATTATTCCTCTCTATTGTGTGCTCTCTCGCACCTCTCTCTCTCTCCTTTCTCTCCTCTCTCCTCTCTCTTCTCCCTCTCTCTTTTCTCTCCTCGCTCTCCTCCCTCTCTCTCTCTCTCTCCCTTCTCACCTCTTTCTCTCCCCACCCCCCTGAATATTTGCATTTAGGGCCATCCATTATGGTAGTTCTTGGTAGCTACTCCTAGCTCATGCTTGGGACTTCCAAACCTGGGGTTCAGTGCTCAGGGGGTTCCAAACCCGGGTCTCTCTCCTGCAGAGCATGCGCCCAGCCCTTTCTCTCTCTCTCTCTCTCTCTCTCTCTCTCTCTCTCTCTGTCCCTGTAAAGCCTCTGTATTGCATCTGCTACTCTGTTCCCCACAGACGACTCGTTCTTCCCCGCTGCTCCTGATCTTTCACGGCACACTTTTATATATCATGATTACGACCATCCTGTTGTTCATCGACTGCCTCGAGCAGGCACCAGTAACATCTCCTTCGTCCTAGCCCTGAGATTTTAAAAAGTACCATATTCAAGGCTCTTTCAGGGTTAGGACCCATCATTGTTACTGGTATTTGGCATATTGGGTACGCCACGGGGAGTTTGCCAGACTCTGCCGTGTGGGCAGGTTACATTCGGTAGCCTGCCAGGTTGTCCAAAGTAAGAATGAGATAATAAGATGTCACGCGGCTGTGAATGTGGCCATGCGCTTCCGGGAGCTGGGTTTTATAGTCTCTGGGTCTTGGCCGTTGGTGGGATTACACAGCGCTAGGGGGCTAGTTGGTGGGTGTGACCCCTGCCTACTGGAAGATGGAGGATCTGGGTGGAGGATGCTCAGTCCCGATCTGAGCAGGCTTGGAGATCTCAGCCCCCGGGACCCACATGCCTTTGTTCCTCTGCTGGTACCTCCATGCGTGTGGAGAGTGGTCTCAACACGGTGGTGACTGGTTCTGGAGGTCTTTGGCTGCTGGAGCTCTGCTTGGGGTGAGGAGGGAAACTCAACCCGCCCCCTGCAAGGGGCCCCGGCAAGGACAGCCAGGCGTGGGGGCAGGAGACTCTGCCACTTTTATATAATACCCACTTTAATGAGAAACACTAGAGCCAAACAAGCATAATCACTATAGACTTTTTTTTTTACAACTCAGCCCACGGATACTAAATATATATACATATATATGTATACATTTGTTGGATAAATGACTGAATTAGTGAACAAAGCTGGAAAATCAGTAACTTGTTGATGCTCCAGCAGAACACAGGTCCTGAAGGAGATGAGGAAAGCCATTCGAGGGGCTGTGAATTTTCAGGCAGGAAACCAATGGGGTGGGGATTGCGTTTGCATTGTTTCTGCGTCACAGAAGCAGGCAGATAATTGAGAGATGGATGGTGGACTCAGGCTACTGGGAGCGAACTGGGCTTTTTTTTTTTTGTAAATTTACAATTTTTTGTGCTTTGGTTTCAATTATACAATGATCAGATACCCATCCCTCCACCAGTGCCCATTTTCCACCACCATGGATAATATCCCCCCACCCCCATCCCCCCAACCCCCCCCCCGTCTCTGTGGCAGGGCAATCCCCTGTGTTCTCTCTCTCCGTTTGGGTGTTGTGGTCTGCAAAAGAGGCATTGAGTGGCAAACATGTTCAGTCCATAGTCTACTTTCGACATGCATCTCCCCTCCTGGGAGGATCCTCCAAACATCCTTTATTTGGTGCTCCCTTCTCTATCTGAACTGCCCTTTCCTCTAGGATACCCGGCTGGCCTCTAAGTTATGGAGTAATCCTCCTGGTGCTGATCTCAGCTATTCTTGGGTATTAATCTCATACTTTGTTACTTTATATCCCCCAGATGAATGCAATCTTTCTATGTCTATCCCTCTCTTTCTGACTCATTTCGCTTAGCATGATACTTTCCATATTGTACCACTTGTATGTAAATTTCATGACCTCATCCTTTCTAACAGCAACATAGTACTCCATTGTGTAGATGTCCCAAAGTTTCTTTAACCAGTCATCTGTTCTTGGGCATTCAGGTTTCTTCCAGTTTCTGGCTATTGTAAAGAGTGCTGCAATGAACAAACAAGTGCAGATGTCACTTCGACTATACATTTTTGCCTCTCTGGGATATATTCCCAGGAGTGGTATTACTGGGTCAAATGGGAGCTCAATTTCTAATTTTTTGAGAATCGTCCATACTGTTTTCCAGAAGGGCTGAACCAGTCGACATTCCCACCAACAGTGAAGGAGGGTCCCTTTCTCGCCCCATCCACGCCAGCATCGGTTGCTTTTGTTCTTTTGAATGTGGGCCAGTCTCTGAGGTGTGAGATGGGATCTCATTGTGCTTTTGATCTGCATCTCTCTGATGATTAATGATGTAGAGCATTTTCTCATGTGCTTTTTTGCCATTCGGATTTCTTCTTTGAGAAAGTCTCTGTTCATTTCATTGCCCCATTTTTGGATGGGGTTGGATGTTTTCTTCTTGTGGAGTTCAACCAGTATTTTGTATATCCTTGATATCAACCCCTTGTCAGATGTGTATTCGGCGAATATCCTTTCCCATTCTGTAGACTGTCTTTGTATTTTGGTCACTGTTTCTCTTGAGGTGCAGAAGCTTCTTAGTTTAAGATAGTCCCATTTATCTATCTCTGTTTTCACTTGCTCGGCCAGTGGCGTGGCATCTTTGAAGATACCATTAGCTTCAATGTCATGGAGGGTTTTGCCAACTTTTTCTTCAATGTACCTTATGGTTTCTGGTCTGATGTTGAGGTCTTTAATCCATTTTGATCTTACTTTTGTACATGGTGTTAGGCATAGTTCTGAGCCTATTTTTTTGCATGTAGCTGTCCAGTGATGCCAACACAATTTATTAAAGAGGCTTTCCTTACTCCACTTCACATTACTTGCACCTTTATCAAAGATTAGATGATCATATGATTGAGGGGGAGATGTCAGTGTATTCAACCCTGTTCCATTGGTCTGCAGTTCTGCCTTTGGCGAACTGGGCTTTGAGACTCAGCTGTGACTAAGTGTCCAATCACTTAATCACTTAACTTCCCGTTAGTCGTCGATTTGCTCGAGCGGGCGCCAGTAACGTCTCCATTTGTCCCTGTCTCGTGCTAGTGTAGCCCAATGGCATCTGTTTGCTCCGGGAACATGAAGGGCTTCAAACCGATCATTCATGACCTTGACGAAGAAGTCTGACCATCTGGTAGGTGGGCGGCCACGCGGTCTTTTGACATCCCGTGGAATCCAGTCGGTAACAGCTCTAGTCCAGCGGTCGTCTTTAAATCTCATTACGTGACCAGCCCATCTGATTTTCGACACCTTGGCAAATGAGACAGCGTCCCTGATTCTTGATCGTCGACGGATGTCGGAACTCCGGATTCTTTCTCATTAAGTGTCCAATAATGATAGACTTTTGGTTAGGGGGACCCGCACATCCTCAAAGGAAGAACACACTTGTATCCAGAAATTAGTGGACCTGTTCCAAAGGGTTCTGTGTTGGAAAGGTAGAAAAAGCTGAATAAACTCCCAGATAAAGCCACAAGGCTGATTTCTCTAGAGAACAGTGGGAACATGGTGTGTGTGTGTGTGTGTGTGTGTGTGTTTGTGTGTATGTGTGTGTGTCACCAGGGGGGACACTATGGGGGGGAAGATTAAAGGAAATTCTCACTCCTCTGCATGGAAAAGGATTAGATGGAAAATAGTAACTTGGAAATTCAGAGCCCAGTTGTAAGGCGTAGCTGCTAGGCTGTAAATGGAATCAGTCCCCGTTGCTATATGTACACACATGGAAACAATGGGAAATACTAAAACTCGGTAGAAATGTTTCCATGAAATAGTTTATCCCGTTGCCCAAAGAATTAGTCATGAACAATACGATTTAAGGGAAGACATAAGAGTATTTCACTTAATAATCACTTAACTTCCCGTTAGTCGTCGATTTGCTCGAGCGGGCACCAGTAACGTCTCCATTTGTCTCTGTCACGTGTGAGACCAGTTGTAGTTACTGGTTTTGGCATATTGAATACACAATGGCTAGCTTGCCAGGCTCTACCGTGCGGACGGAATACTCTCGGTAGCTTGCTGGTCTTTCCGAGAGGGATAGAGGCTTTTGGGGCAATCTCTAATTGCCCTTGTAGATGTTACCATATTTGAACCCTATCAAATATGGTACGACAATTCCAGAAGATGGGTATTTAGTGTATTATGGTCCGGAAAGCGTCCTGGAGTGTGGCGGCGGCTGGGTAGTGGAGGTAGTGTCAAGAGTATTTAGATGAAAAAAAAAAACACACCTTTGAAGAAATTCACAAAAGACACTTTATTCATGGATTAAAGGGAAGACAGTTTGGTCAGACCCGAAGAGGAAGTGGATGGTGGGCTCTGATGAATTTCGCACCCCTGTCACCAAATCCAGACCTCAGAGTAACGGGTATGAGCTGGTGTTTGCCAGAATCCTATCAGCTAAACCCAGGGTATCACACATGGAATTGACCTGCGGGATGAAAATTCATCTCTGAGAGGTCAAAGAAAGCTGTCAAAGCTCAATCCAGAGGCGGGAGAAGAAGGGTTCTAACATTTTATGTTTTTATAGAAAGGAAAAGGAAATGTAGCCAGTTCAGTGTTTGGTGTGGTTTTTATTTATTTGCTCTTTGTTGGAGGGAGGGATGGGGGGGGGGGTGGTCATGCCGGATGGCGGTCTTTGTGGACAGCCTGTTTCCTCTCGGTCTTTATGCTCATTTAAAAAGGCCGCATTGCGGAGTACTATGTAGCTGTTAGAAAAAATGAAGTCATGAAATTTACATACAAGTGGTACTACATAGAAAGTATCATGCTAAGCGAAATGAGCCAGAAAGAGAGGGACAGACATAGAAAAATTGCATTCATCTGGGGAACATAAAGTAACAAAATAGGAAACTAACCCCCCAAGAATAGCTGTGATAAATACCAAGAGGTTCACTCCATGGCTTGGAGGCCAGCCACACACTCTAGGGGTAAAGGCAGCTCAGATAGAGAAGGGAGCACCAAATAAAGGGTGTTGGGAAGATCAACATGGGAGATGCATGCTGAAAGTAGACTATAGACCGAACATGATTGGCACCCAATGCCTCTTTTGCAAACCACAGCACCCAAAAGGAGGGAGAGAATAAAAGGGAGTGCCCTGCCACAGAGGCAGGGTGGGATGGGGGATGGGGGGGTGGGAGGGATACTGGGATTGGTGGGGGTGGAGAATGGGCACTGGTGGAGGGATGGGTATTTGATCATTGTATAACTGAAACCCAAGCACAAAAATTTGTAAGTCTACAACGGTACCCCATGGTGTTTCACTAATTAAAAAAAAATAAAAGCGCCCTCATTGGGACACAGAAGGGACCGGTAACATCAGTTGGTTCTAGGAAAGGTTGCAGGGTATCAGAGAAGCTTTTGAGCTGTACTTATTCCAAAAGAATAATTGATCAGAGAACAAAAGAACTAAAAAGAAGAAGAAATATTGCAGACTGGCAGTGATGAGAGTCTCCTTCTGAGGAAGTTCAGCTCCTGCATTGCCCTTATGGGACGTTCAGGTTGGACCACAGCGGCTTACGGCCAGCGGGTGCCGTCCTGGGGGCCGTCATGTGCCCATGCTTTCCGCAGACCGTGGTGATGGACAAGCAAGGGCCCGAGTCCCTTCCGTTCCCCTCGGCCTCGTGGTCCGAGCTTGCCGTGAGCCAGCATGGCTGTCTGCAAGGCAGGGGCCTGGCTGCTTAGCTCGTGGGGCAGAGTTGAACATGAACCTGTGGAAATGTTCAGGACAGGATGAAATGTAGGCAAATCCTTTTCTTTTTCTTTTCTTTTTTTTTGTTTTGGCTTTTTGGATCACACCTGGCAATGCTCAGGGCTTACTCCTGGCTCTGCACTCAGGAATCACTCCTGGCAGTGCTCGGGGGACCCTATGGGATGCTGGGAATTGAATCCGAGTCGGCCACGTGCAAGGCAAATGCCCTACCCGCTGCGCTATCGTTCCAGCCCCTGTAGGCGAATGCTTTGTAAAGATGTAAAAGCGAGACACTAAGCAGCTGATGATCCTTCAGAAAGGACACAGAAAGGACAGTGATGAAAGTGTGGCAGGGAGGAACGGGTGTCGTGCTCAGGCACTTGGAGCAGGTGGTTCTGTTTCAGAGGAACCAGAAAGGTCTGAGCTGAGCGGGAGGCAGTGCCTGGATGTGGGTGTCAGGGTGAAGCCCGGCTCTCGGCCGTACTCTGTCCCCGAGCCCCACGCTGGCAGGTGTGCTGGCCAGCAGGCGGCCTCCTTCTGGCTCTTCTGTGGAACTGGGGGCACTTTATGTCCTTTCTCGTGGGGTTGGGTGGCAGTCACACCTGGTAATGCTCAGGGGTTGCTCCTGGCATTGCTCAGGGGACCATCTGGGATGTCAGGCACCAAACCTGGGTTGGCCATGTGAGGACACTCAACCTTCTGTTTCTGGCTTCTGGGTCACACCCGGCAGGACTCAGGGTCGTACCTGGTGCTGGGGATTGGATCTAGGCGGGCTGTGTTGTAAGTAAGTGCCTTCCCGCCCACTGTCTCTCCAGCCCTCAGCATTCTAGAGCATTCTGTAGAAGAGGGGTCCCTCCCTCCTTCCCTCCTTTCCATTCTTCCTACTTCCCTCCCTCCCTCCCTTCCTCCCTCCTGTCCTTTTTCCCTCCCTCCTTCTCTTCCTTCCTTCCTTCCTTCCTTCCTTCCTTCCTTCCTTCCTTCCTTCCTTCCTTCCACCCTCCCTCCTCTCTCCCTCCCTCCCTCTCTCCCTCTCTCCTCTACTAAACCTCAAGGCTGGGGTGAGCTTTCAAGAACTTTAATCTTATGAATTGTTAAACTCCACCTGTGTCTCACAGAGATTTGCTGGTAAGGGAGAAATAAGAGATTTTCTGAGCAAAAACAACAAAGTTCTGTTAGAAGTCATGATCACTATGGGGCGAGCACTTTCTTGAATCTCGGGGAGGACTGGGATTTCCCAGCATGCCTCTGGAAGATTGCAACGTGGCACTTAGGGCAAGACAGTGCACATTTTCCCATTTATTTGCTTGCCCTAATTCATGTTGCCCTCTGGAGTGTGTTCTTCCTTGGGAGAGCTTGCTTGTCTGGCCGGCCATGCCGTCTGCCACAGGCCACTGGGCCCGACACGCTTCCTGCCTGAGTAACCTGTGCTCACGAGTGAACAGCCAGCAAGGTTGCAGCTGGGAAGCGAGTCACAAACCTCCTCTCAAAGCCATTGTGCGGGGGGAGAAGGTGCCAACGACCCACCCACCCACGCACCCCACCCCACGGGGAGCATCGAAATTCTGCAACTTGATTTGCAGCGCCCACAACCTGCATCGTGGCCAAGATTCCACAAGCAGGCGGGGAAAGATGCAGGCCGGGCGGTGGGAGGCCCCTGAAACCGGCGAGCCTTGTCGCTGCGGAAGGCGGGCGGGAGCCTGAGTTACGGGCACGGAAACTCTGGTCTGGTTGATTGCCAAGAGAAAAAGCTCATTAGCTGATGAGCTCGAGGAGTTTCGAGATACGATTTATGCCGGCTGCTAGAGAGTGAGCGGCCATGGGTGGGACTCTCTCACCCCTTCTTCTAAATCACCCTGCGAGGAGGCGACTCATCATGCAGTCGTTCCGGCGTTCTTAATTAACCAGATCATGCTCACGTCATCATTCTTCAAACGCCCGAGTTGTGACACCGAAGGACAAAGCAAAGAAAGAGCTTTCGTGCCCTGGGACCTGTAATCCGCAGGTAGCTCTAGAGAACTTACAGGAACAAACTTGTGACGAATTCCATCCCAGACCACTTAACTTGGGACTGCTGGGGCCGGGGCCGGGGGGTGGGGTGGGGGGGCTCAGAATTACTGTGAAAAAGCACACAGGAGTCGAGGACAGTGGCACTGAGTGACACGGGCCACCCTGTGCCCATCATATGGGAAGGTCAGTCTGAGCCCTATCCAGGGTTCTGGATCCGAGCACTTCAGATGGGCTGTTTGGAGGGACACCCACTCCCCCCATGTTCGGTGCTAAAGACAGGGGAAGCCCTGGAGACCCAGGCCCGCCTTAGGCGCGGGAGGGCATCCTACTGAGTTGGGTTGCCCCAAGGTGAAGGTCTCAGCTGCTGAAGCTGTGTCAGGGTTTGAACATTGTTCTGGGAGGGGCTGGAAGCTCGTGCCTGCTTCTCTGGGCCCTCCAGGCCCCTCTAGAGGAAAGGGACACTGGGCTATCGGGGAACCTTTTTAATTTTGGGCTACACCCAGTGGTCCTTACTCCTGGCCTTGAACTCAGGGATCACTCCTGGCAGGGCTCAGGGGACCCTATAGGATACCAAGGGTCGAACCCAGGCCGGCCGTGAGCAAGGCAAGTGCCCTCCCACTTCACCGTCACGCCGGCTGGGAAACTGCTTAAACGAGAGGGCCTGTGTGTCTCGCTTTTCCACTGCTGGCTCAAGTTTGCTGGTGCCAGGTGCCGTGAATGCATGTTCTGGGCCTGGAAAGAGGGTGTCTGGGTGTTCCCCGGAGGCGAGGGTGCACGGTCGCTCCCCACTCGAGCACAGGGACCCCACGTCCTCATCCTCCCGCTACGGGCCTCCGTGAGCTCCCCAGCTCCCACCCACACTCACTTGGGGGGTCGTGAGGGGCGAACTTGCCTCACGCCAGCAGGAGAGAGCCCCCCCCCATCAACCGCAGAACGAGGGCGACGGAACCAGGGGGTCACTGTCGTGGCCACTCGGGGGTGCTTGGCACAGTCTCCAGCCCTCATGGGGGTCTTCCCGGATGGCCCCTCCTCCGAAGCTTCCACTGGCAGCTGGTCCCCCTCTCTCTATGCCTCCTCCTCCCTGGGGTCAGCCCCTCGGCTATACCACACCAGAGAGGGGGTCCATGCATGCTACCTTGGCTCTGCCCTGCACTATTGCCTCTGGCCGTTACCTCCTGTCACCCCAGAATAGCTGGGGACCCCCAGGCTGCGGTGTTAGACATCCCATGAATCCTGCGCTGAGATTTCTCCCGCCAACAAGCCCCTGGTGCCGCCTCTGTCCAGTGGAGTCCTGCGGGTCCCTTCCCAGCTCCCCACCCAGTCGTGAAGTTCTGTGCAGTGTATGTGGGACATGTTTGCAAAGGAAACTGCACTTTCCAGATTCGCAGAAAGGCAGGGAGGGGGTCAGTGTTTGTCCAGCACCACCAATATGCCGGGTTAGAGCTGCTGAAGCTTTTCGGTAACTCAGCTTCAGAAGCAAGAGGAGCACGGCAGGGGAGGTGCTGTCTTGCACACAGTCAACCTGGTCTGCTCTGCGGAACTGCATCAGGCCCCGCTGAGCACTGCCAGGAGAGATCTCTGAGCACAGAGCCAGGAGTAAGCCCCGAGCACCACCATCTAGAGTCACCCCACTTAACAAAAAAAAATAGCAGGCACCGTATGAAAATGGACCTTTGGTTAAAATTATAGGTTGACATCACCTTCACTTGAGTTTCTCAGTGGCTCTCGGTACTTTCCTGTTTCCAGAGTTGGTGGAGTCATGGGGGAAAATGATCTCGTCCATTGTTTGCCATCAGGCGCTGGGCAGCTGGTGGCCTCAGATAAAGGACCCCCTCTTC
Organism: Sorex fumeus; assembly: GCF_029834395.1. Taxonomy (NCBI): domain Eukaryota; kingdom Metazoa; phylum Chordata; class Mammalia; order Eulipotyphla; family Soricidae; genus Sorex; species Sorex fumeus. Next base: position 10,167,538 of record NW_026606157.1, on the reverse strand, counting down.
CATCAACTCCCCACGGTGACATGTGAGAGGCCCGGGGTTTGGGGGTGTTGCCTTGATAAGCGCACGCTCTGGGAAAATCAGATCTAAATAGTCTTTTGAAATGTGTTTTCGTATTTCGGTCATTTGCTGATTATTATGCATCTGGGTGGTGCAGTGTGGGCTGAACTTTTCAGGGGCAGCTTTGGAGAGTTTTGGAACGGTCTGTGTGGGTGGGGCGAGACTATCCTGTCTGTGATAAACAGAACACAATGGCAATATCTCACCGCAGAGGGAGGTAGGGGCAGACGAGAGTGCGCGTTTATTATCAGTTGAAACCACCGGGCTGGTTTCCTGCGCCTTATCTTTCGTGAGAAGTGCACACGCGAAAATCACGCACAGCTTGGAGCTCTAATTGCAAAGGTGATGGGATAGAGCAAGTCTATGCTCCTGAGGAAAATAAAATCAAGGCTCATTTCAAATCATGTGAAGCTCAAAAATTGAAAAAAAAAAAAACCACAACCAAAACAACAAATACAAAAACCCCCAAAGCAGCAAAACAACCTCAACACTGAGCATGGATGCTGATGAGAAGAGATTAAAAATAGGCCTCATCATTCTGTGCGGAAAACGCCGTGATCCGCTGAGTGATTGTACCTGCTGGAATTTTTTTGGATAAACCCATTGGTTGACCTCTTCTGTGTTTTCCAGTCCTTGAAAATTTCCTCAGCGGATGATATGATGATGGTGCAGAATCCGTGACCCGGAGGGACCATTACTGTGAGGTTTAGGACGTGGAAAAGTCCAAATCGAAGCAAAAAGAGTCATGCGGGGAGCGTTCTGGCAGCATCTCCTCGACTCCAGGGAGCCGAGTGGGAGGGAGGACACAGGGAGGGATGGGGACACGTCCGGCACAGTGGCGGTGACCCTCTGAACTCCGCCACCACCCCCTGACCCCGCGTCCCTCCTTCCCCTAAGAAAACCCCAGTCCAGAAGGACCAGAGATCAGCCAGGTCCGTGGACAGCCCCGGGAGTCACGCCTGGCTCCATCTCCAGGGGACACGCTGCTTCGGGGTCCCAAGGTCCACCTTGAACACCTTTTTATCTGGTCACATCCTTCGTGTAAAGGAAATTTAGCTCCCAGGTGAAAAGGATCCGAATAGAAATAATCTCGATTTCTGGGTGATGCTTCTCAGAGATCGTCTGTGTGGGAATGTCAGGGGCCCCGGTGCTGAGGGAGGGGCCCGCATTTTGTGCCCCTCACTCCACTAAGTCCCCCGTCCTGGCCTGGAAACAGCCAAAGAGATGGAGACAGTTTCTGCCAGCGAGAAACGGTCTATTCGAGCTCAAAATGGGGCAGGGCTGGGGCGATCGTACAGTGGTGGGGGCTGCTCTTGCCTTGTACCAACCTGGGCTTGATCCCTGCAGCCCACGCGGTCCCCCAGGCACTGCCAGGAGTGATTCCCGAGCACAGCTGGGTGTGGTCCAAAAAGAAAAGACCAAATCTGGGGCGTACTCTGTGTGTGGTGTGTATGTGGTGTGGGGTATGTGTGGTCTGTGTTGTGTGTGTGTGTGGTGTTTGTGTGTGTGTGTGGTGTGTATGTGGGGTGTATGTGAGTGTGGTGTGTGTGTGGTGTGTGTGAGGGGTGTGTATGTGAGTGTGGTGTGTGTAAGTGTGGCGTGTGTGTTGTGTGTATGTGGTGTGGGGTGTGTGTATGTAGGGTGTTTTGTGTACTGTTTGTGTGTGGCGTGTATGTGGAATGTATGTGACTGTGGTGTGTGTGTGAGTGTGGTGTGTGTGGTGTGGTGTGTGTGTGGTGTGTGTATGGTGTGTGGGGTGTGTATGTGAGTGTGGTGTGTATGTGAGTGTGGTGTGGTGTGTGTGAGTGTGTGTAAGTGTGGTGTGTGTGTGGTCTGTGTGTGGTGTGTGTGGCTTGTATGTACGTGAGTGTGGGGTGTGTGTGGTGTGTGTATGTGGTGTGTGTGGTGTGTGTATGTGGTGTGTGGTGTGTGTGGTGTGTGTATGTGGTGTATGGTGTGTGGGGTGTGTATGCGAGTGTGGTGTGGTGTGTGTAGTGTCTGTGAGAGTGGTGTGTGAGTGGCGTGTGTGCGAGTGTGTGTGTGAGTGTGGTGTGTGTGATCTGTGTGTGTGGTGTGTGTGTGGCATGTATGTGTGTTTGTGTGTGTGGTGTGTGTGAGTGTGGTGTGTGTGGTGTGTGTATGTGTGTGTGGCTTATGTGTGTATATATGTGTGTGGTGTGTGTGTATGGTGTGTGGGGTGTGTATGTGAGTGTGGTGTGGTGTGCGTGGAGTGTGTGTGCGTGTGTGTGAGTGTGGTGTGTGTGAGTGTGTGGTCTGTGTGTATGTGTGTGTGGCTTGTGTGTATATGTATGTATGTGTATATGTATGTATGTGTGTGGTTTGTGTGTGTGTGTGTGTCCCACCCACGGGGGGGGGGGGGGGGGGGGAAGTCCGGCGTCCTTCTGCTCCTGCCCCCGGGGGACGCTAATCCCCCTCCTCGCAGCACCTGCCGGCCTGTGTTCCGGAAAGCGCTGCGGTTTAGAAAGAAGCTCCCGGGCCGCTGCCGTCATCACTCCAGAGTCTGAGCCTGCGGGAGATGCCGGGGCTCTTGTGTCTTTGGGGGAGACAGATCATCAGCCGGCGATGTGGTTGTGGTTGCAGAATCCCCTTCACAGGTCAAAGGCTGCTCGGCACTGACAACCGAACTGCGGCGCTGCCAAACCAAACTTTCTGGAGTGACGGCCCGAGTGCGTGGGAAGCGGTTGTGCGGCTGAGGAGCGGAACTGGGATTCCCTCTGAATCTCGAGTGCTCAGTTGCTTACCTTGGCGCCCGGCCACGGGGCAGGGCCTTCAGAGACGTATTGATTAATAGGCTTGGGGCGAGAGCTCAGCGTGCAAGGGCGTGAGCTTGGCATGCAGTGGGGGGCCTGAACTTGAACCCCAGCACTGCATGGCCCCCCGGGCTCCACCCGGGTGGCACTTCTGGGCTCGAGCTGCATCATGGGATAGTCATGGGATAGCCATGGGAGAGCCAGCTGGGCTGCGGCATGGGCTAGCCCATGGGGTTGGCAGGGTGTTGCTGGGATAGCCCAGTGGTGTGGCTCCTGGGCTCTCGGGGAGGTTCCCTGCACCCCCAAGTATGCTGATTGATGCGGTGAGCGGCTGACTCTCCTTCCCTGAATTCCGCCAGGGTCTTCCGAGGGTCTCATCTGTGCACCCCGCTGGCTGGCTTCTGAGGGTGCCGTTACCAGAGCAGATGCCAGGAAGGCCAACCTCTCCCCAGAGACATTCTGGGGAGAATCGGGCTGGGGAGCGCCAGAGAGCAGGTTCTTCCTGCTACCGAGGGAGCATTGTGAGGGGCCTGTGTGAGCATCTGGGCTCAGTGCAGGGTCAGTGCGTGCGTCTCTTCACAGGGGCAGTGGTAAGGGAAGGACAAGTTGCCGGCCTGCCTGCTCAGAGCACGGAGCAGGGAGTCCTGGTTTCTGTCTTTGACTCACAGGCCTCCTTCAGGTGATGGCCGCTTTCGAAAGCCTCATAAAAGAAACACGAGATATTTGTGTCAAGAATGGCTCACCCGGGGCCAGAGTGATAGCACGGCCGGTAGGGCGTTTGCCTTGTACGCGGCCGACCCGGGTTCGATTCCCAGCATCCCATATGGTCCCCTGAGCAACACCGGGAGTAATTCCTGAGCAAGAAGTAATCCCTGTGCATCACCGGGTGTGAGAATGGTTCACCCACCATTCACGGACTCTTTTATCACTTTCTACCAGAAATATTTATTCACTTATTTATGGTTTGTTTGGGGGGCCACACCCAGAGGTGCTCAGTGCTGACTCCTGGCTCTGCACTCAGGGCTCACTCCTGGTGGGCTGGGGGGACCATGAAGGGATGGAACCCAGGTCAGATGCATGGAAGGCAAGCACCTACCCCCTATACAATTGGTCCACCCCTCAAGAAACATTGTTGACAAAAATCTTAAGAGCACTTTTATGAGAATTCTGAAAACCGGAAGCAAATGTCATAATTCATGAGTTTCTGAAATAGTTTTCAAACACGCATGAGCCAGCAGTGCTAAGTAGACAGAAGGCTCTTTCATACTTAACCTTTACCACAGCCTACTGGGGTAGTAAATATTATTTTCCCCAAAGTACAGACAAGGAGGCGGAAACACAGAGAGGTTAGGTAAGTTTCTCAGCGACACACAGCTAGTAAGTGGTAGAGCCAGAACCTGGACGTACGAGTTTGACTCTAGAACCCGAGGCCTCTCCTGTCTCTCTCGCTTACTCTGGTACTGAACTGGCACAGCCTGGATTTCTCAGTCCCAGCGATGCTTGTGAGAAGAGGGGCTGGCAGAGAGGGAGTTGGCTACACTAACGGCAAGCGAATATGGATGGAAACATCATTCACTGTTTAAAAAGAAAAAAAAAAAGCAGCAAGCCGCTCTCGATTGATGAAACTTCAAAGCAAATCTTAGCTCTCACACTCAATTTATTTTCTTCAATGAAATTTGACTTGACAAATTCATTTCCTGGACTTTTTTCTATCCAGACATGCCAGAAAGCAGGACTGTTTTCTTTTTATTTTTTTTTCCCCTAGAGTTATAATTATCAGGCATTTTGCCCCATTTCTTGGACTTGTTCTGATTTGGGCCACTTTCTCCTCTTTTTTAATCCCTCTTTCATTGACCCAGGAGAGTAATGCTGTTGTGTCATCTACGAAAGTTGCGTAGAAACGAAGAAAATAGGGCGCAAGGACTCAGCCTCAGTGCCCCTCCCCTCTCCTGGGCGCCAGGAGCCCATGTCCACAGGAGCTCATGTCCACTATTTCCTGTGCAGGACAGTCATGTGGCAGAGTCTGCAAACCCCGTCAGCACCCCGTGGGTAATAACTGCAACAGCAGGTGCTCTTGGTAGCAGCGGCAGCTACGTCAGCAAGTACAGACCTCAGGCGCGTGATGCAGGGCACCGTGGAAATTCACTCTCCCTTTCCAGAAGTCGACAGGAGAAAATTAGACTGATGGTCTAGAATATCTTTTGTTTGGTTTTGTTTGTTTTGTCTGTTTTCATAGCGAATCATCTTCCAAAGGTGCCTGTTGAAGTTTTTCTCTCTTGTATTCTTTGTGTGTTCGCTGGGCGCCTGGCCATGCCAAGGGGCTGTGTGAAAGGCAGCCTTAGTGGCGTGACCATCACTGTCCTCATTTGCCGTCCTCAGGAAGATGGTGGGTGGGTGTTTGTATATATCAGTCCAAGGTTTTATAGATCATTATTGTTATTACCAGGATGTGTATTTTGTTTAATTTTCAGGGGCTACAACCTAGCCCTGCTCAGTGGTCCCAGTGAAGGTGGTCTACAGAGCCAGATGTGCACAACGTCACTACCACCTGGCACAACGTCAGGCCAGTGGCCACCTCCTAGGCTGGTCAGGTGGTGCTGAGGGTCACTTCTAGTAGGGTTGGGGACCACATAGTATCAGGGGTCAAACTCAGCCCCTCAGACATGCCAGGTATGTGTTCTGTTCCTTTAAGCACTCTCCCTGCTCCCAGGATGATTTATGTATGTTTTCTATCTAATATAACTTGTTTTCTAGGAATTCATTGGAAGGGGAGGGGACCGTAACTGGCAGTGCTCAGGGATCACTCCCGGTGGGGCTTGGAGGAACATGTGTGGTGTCAGGGATTGGACCAGGGTCTGCCATGTGGCAGGAACCCTACTCACTGTCGTACTGCTTTGGCCCCCAAAGATGCATGTTTTTTTTTTAAAAAATGCATTTTCTAGATATATAACTGAATGTCAGAAGATCTATATAATTAATTTATATCTGGTAATAAGGACCAGAATCCCAAATGAACTGGCAAATTAATAGTAACAATGAAAAACATCTTCGCTTGCCTACTGCAAATACATGTGCCATGTGCAAGAGATCGAGAGACAGAATCTGCCATGGAAATAGGAGGCTTGTTTTAGCGGAAAGTCAGAGGAATAGAGCTGTCGTGGGCAGAAGGATGAGGGGATTCATACTTTTCACGGTGCCAGAACGTGGAGTGGAGTCAGATGAGCCTGAAATGAAGACGTTAGGGCAGAGCAGGGAGGCATGACTGGGCAAAATGGCCGTGGGGGTGAGGGGCTGGGCACCTGGGATGCAGTAAGTCAAGCAAAGAACAGAGATAAGTCATTTGATTTCATCGACCAATAATTTTTTTCTTTTCTTTCTTTTTTTTTTTAGTGAATGACATTTCTGTTTCTTATTTCTTCTCCCTATAAAATCCAGATCCCAGATCCCGAACGAGGACAGTGCAGTCTTCTGCCCCCGCGCCTGGGTGTTCCTTCCCGGGGTCCCTTGGAGGGGAGCAGGTTGAGCTTTCCTCCCCGCCCCGACCAGGGCTCCGGCAGCCAAAGACCTCCAGGACCAGCCACCACCATGCTGACACCACTCTCCGCACACATGAAGGTACTGGCAGAGGGACAAAGCCACGCGGGTTCCGGGGTCGAGACCTCCAAGCCTACTCGAATTTGGGCCGAGCATCCTCCACCCAGATCCTCCAAATTCCAGTAGGCGGGGGTCACACCCACCACCTGGCCCCCTGGCCCCGTGTAATCCCATCAGCGGCCAAGACTCAGAGACTATAAAATCCAGATCCGCATTCGCGGCCCGCGCGACATCTTATCAGAACTTTTTTTTTTTATGACATCTTATTGTCTCATTCCTACTTTGGACAAACTTGCAGGCTATTGAATGTAGCCTGCCCACATGGCAGAGTCTGGCAAACTCCCCGTGGCCTACCAAATATGCCAAATACCAGTAACCATGATGGGTCTCATTCTCCTAAAGAGCCTTGAATATAATCTCAGGGCTAGGATGAAAGAGACGTTACTGGGGCCTGCTCGAGGCAATCGACGAATAACAGGATGATGAAATGAAAAAAAAATGAAAAATTTCTTCTCCCATTTCCTCCTGAGTTTGATTGGCTGCTCATTCCACTGTCTGTCTCATATCCTCCTGTGTTTTATTGGATGTCTCTCCCACTGCTTGAGCTCGTTAAACAGACCCACCACTTCGTGTCTGAATCGGTTATCAGAGATTGTGCATGGGGGCATTCCTTGTTGAGGCTTCAGGGCTCTTGTCTTGTCTTAGTCCACTCCTCGTGGTCGGGTTCTGTGCTCTTCCCCCCACAGTGCCTGTGGCGATCTGGAGGTGATTCTTTCCAATATGCTCTCAGCACCCCCTCCTCACTGCCAGGGAGGACTCTGGGGGCCGTGGGTGGTGGTCTCTCCTTCCCCCACCAAGGCTGTTCCCTTCTGCTTTGGTGCTCCTCTGTAGTTGTGTGGAGCCTTCTGAGCTGACTCAGGGGCCGTGTTCTTTGGCCTGAACTTACTGTTACTTTTGATTAGGGTTGTATTGTTTCTTGTACTCATCATTACTTTTGCGGGTTTTTTTTGGGAAATGTTGATTGGAATAGGGGCTAAAGTGGCTGGGGTCAGGCCGGAGCGATAGTACAGCAGGGAGGGCATTTGCCTTGCACGTGGCTGACCCCGGTTTGATCCCCAGCATCCCATATGGTCCCCTAAGCACCGCCAGGAGTCATTCCTGAGTGCAGAGCCAGGAGGAACCTCCGAGCATCGCTGGGTGTGACCCAAAAAGAAAAAAAAAGTGGTTGGGGCAGCCAGGCTGCCCTGGTGAGAGTTCAGTCTAAGAGGCCAAGAAGTGAATGGAAATAAGTCATTTGGCAATAAAGGGACAGCCCAGGGGGTAGAGGGGTGAGCTGGGACTGTCCGGCACAGGGAAACGGGAGTCTTGGGAATGCAGCCAGGCACAGCTGGGAGAGAAGCTATCACAGTCACCAGGGCCTGCCTGGAGCCTTCCCACGGGGGTCACCGTGGTTCACCGTGGTTCCTGTGAGAGCACCCACTTTCTTTGGTCTATAGTCCTGAGCACCCACAGTCCCTGCTCCATAGCCCTGAGCATCCACGTTCTTGGTCTAGTTCTTGGTCTACGGCCCTGATCATCCACCTTCCATCCTTTGCAGTTCATCTCTTCTTTCCAACTAGAATTGATGAATGGCGTGAGATCCACTTGGATGCATAAAATTTGGGAGAATTTTTTTTTCTCTTGCTGTTCAGCCGCCCCATACACTCAGCTTTTGCCGGTTTGGCTGGTTTTCACGTGCTTCTTCCTCTGGGAGGGGGTCTCAGAGGAGCTCTGGGATCTCATTCCAGTTCTGCATGTGCCTGGCTGGCTCGCCTATGCTTTCCGAGGCCTTTGGCTTCAGCTGTGTGTGATCAGGAGCCAGCAGGCCCAGCTGAGGGGCTGTGTGCCAGGAGAGGTGCTTCAGGCAGACACAGAGCTCAGCTGAACCAGCCACGTGCTGGTCACCAGCCTGGCTCTCTTTTGCTCTCCTGCTGTGCTGAAGGGCTGAGCGTTGACCTGTCAGACACTCTCTGCCTGACCAAGATCACGCCATCCTGGGCACAACGGGGGCACTGCCCTGGGATGGCTAGTTTGAGGTAAATACGGCTTGTTCATATTCCTGGTAGTGCTCCGGGTACCTTGATTCTTTTTTTTTTTCTTTTTCTTTTTGGGTCACACCCGGCGATGCTCAGGGGTTATTCCTGGCTCATGCACTAAGGAATTACTCCTGACAGTGCTCAGGGGACCATATGGGATGCTGGGAATCAAACCTGGGTTGGCTGCGTGCAAGGCAAACACCCTACCCGCTGTGCTATCGCTCCAGCGATACTATTTTTCTGAGAAAACGACCAATTCAAAAGGCACCTGCTGTTTGGAACTGAGAAGGCTGAGGGGCTGGAGAGAGTGCTTGGGGAGCACTTGACCCGCATGCGGCATCCTGAATTTGGTCCCTGGCATGACCAGGAGTGACCTGAGCATGGAGCCAGGGGCAACTGAGAGGAAGGCGGGGTGAGTTTGTGACTCCAACTCCATGAGGTCTGGAGGTGGTAATGGAAAACCCGGGACTTGGGTGGGCAGGGACAGGGTTTATCTCTGGGACCCCCTCAGCCTGACGGGATTCCGCTTTAAGGCTTGGAGATAACAGTCCAGCTCAGGGTATCTCTGGCTCTGCTGTGCTCAGGCGGCATTTCCTGTCATTGTTCTTTCACACCGTTCACACAGTGAAGGCTGTCTGTCTTACCACCAAGAGTTACGGAAGACATTTGTTTCTGGATAGAAAGAGCAACAAATATGTCTTCGAGTTGGGTCTGTGTTTCTCTGCACGCAGACTGTTTACCAGCCTGTCTGTCACTGCTGTAGCTTTTCTCTCATGACGAAACACAGTGCACCCGAGCACGCCTCACAGGTGGTACATGCCAGTGCTCGTGTGTCCAGAAAGATGACTTGGAAATGACTTTGATTTATTCTTTCATTGAAACCAGGGGACCGGAGAGATAGTACAGTGGGTCAGGTGTTACACTGGGCCGAGATCTCCCCAGAGGAATCACGAGCTGTGATGCAATAGGCAAAGGGTCTTTATTGGCCAGCTCGAGCTAGGGTCAGAGTCTCATCCAACGCAGTGGAGTCTTGACAAGAACCCCGACTCCAAATCACAAGCGTTCATACAGGGTTCAGAGTTAAGAGCGGTTTATATAGTGGTCTATTTTAGCATCGACCTTATTACATCAGTGTTCAGCAATTAGACAGCAGGTACCAGTAATAGTTTGGGGTTCTTTCCAAGAAGGGTGCGGCGACCCCTCATGACTGGCCAGATCCAACCGCCCAGTTTCTTATCTAGGTGAATTACTCACTTGGGAGTTTACCAGAATCTGCAAGTTCTGCCTCGGGGAAACAGAAACTGAGGAAACTGAGGCCTAGCTGAGACTTAGTGTTAGCTGCAGCTTGTCGTGGCATCAGTTTTGCCCTTGCACAGACACTGACCCAGCACCTGGCACCCTATAGAGTGCCCTGAACCCGCCAGGCATGATCCTTGAGTGCAGAGCCAGCAGTAAGTACTCATTACCCTGAGTACCGCTGGGTGTGGTCTAAAGACGATCAAACCCATGACTCCAACAACCCCTCCCCCGCCAATAACCACCAAACCACCAAACCCCACATCGCAGCTAGCGTGTATCAGAGGGGCTCACATTCAAGGGTGGCTTAATTAACACAGATTACTGTGCAGCATCTAATATTAAAGCGGCAACAGTGCATTCGCTTTAATGGCATCGGAACTTCAAACTCTTTTTCTGTTACCATATCCTGCTCGCCCATAGATCCACCAATGCCCACAGTCTTCATGTCTACCCCAACTCACCTAGAATCAAGAGAAAGTCCACTGTGTTCTAGAGTATCTCATGGTAGAGACGCTGAATTGGTATAGCACCACAGTAGGGTGTTTGCCTTGCGTGCAGCCAGCCCGGCCGAGCTGAGTGTTCGATTCCTCCACCCCTCTCAGAGAGCCTGGCAAGCTACCTAGAGTATCTCGCCCGCACGGCAAAGCCTGGCAAGCTACCTGGGACGTATTCGATATGCCAAACACAGTAACAACAAGACTCACAATGGAGACGTTACTGGGCCCGCTCGAGCAAAATCAACGAACAACAGGAGGACCGTGACTGTTTTATTTTCTTTCCTTTTTTTTTTAAAGCTTAATCATATTTAAAATCTCACCAAGATTCTATATCTTCATCTGAGGCATCTGAAATAAAAATGTGACCTAAGCAAGGCCCTAGAAAATTCCTGAAATCCCTCTGTCTGCATTGTAGATGTGGTGATGTAGGGTGTATTGGTGGGGGGTGGGAGCACTCCCAAGTAGTGCTCAGGACCCCAAGAGCCTCTCGTGGTGCAGCTGGGCAGTCAGGACAGGTGCCCCTAGGTTTGATCCGAGAAGGTGGTGCTTCTTGGCCCCTGTGGTGCTTAATGACAACAGAGGCTATCAGGGATGCCTCGGAAGTGCTGGGGGCAGGGAGAGTCACCTGGGTATGCTCAGGTGCTTAGTATTTTATTTTTTTTAAACACAAATGGTCATAAAATCAGAATCAGAACATAGACGTGTCACCCCAAACTCTCAGCGGTGCCCGTGGCTTTTCAGGTAGCAAAGGAAGCTGGGCTGTCGGCATTTTTCCGGTACCTCAGGAAGAAGCCAAGCACACTTTTCCCCCTGAAGTGTCTGAATACATGGAACGCTCAGGGTCCTGGGGTTGGGATTTCCCCAAAGACAACCTGACGTCTCATTCCTCCTCCTGCACTAACGTGGCAGGCCTTCCGAGGGATGAGAGGAGGTGGCCCCTTCTGGAGAGCCCCAGGGAAGGAGCCCAGGGTTGCACACAATCAATGGTGGGGGCTGGAGCTGGCAGCAGAGGCAGCGTGGAGTCCCGAGGAAGGAGAGGCGAGTGTGAGGCAGACAGCTCTGGCCGAGCTCTGTGGGTCGCTAAGCGTTGGTGGAACCCGCACAACGGCCAATCTCCCAGCACTCACTCACTGCCCGTGCTCTTGCCAAAGGAAAGTAGATCTTCTCCCTGGTCTTCCTAAAGGCAGTTAAGTTTTCAGTCTCTGTGAGGAAGTTGATGATCGTGATGGAGGCTCTGCATGGCTGTGACTCACTTTGGGGACACTGAGTTCTGTCTCGGCGTCGTGCCCTGCAGCCCACCGGCGACTTGATGTCGGTGACTCTCAATCCCTTCTCCCCAGTCTCTTTGTCTGTACGGTGGAGATAGCGATAGTTCCCCCAAAGCACTTGGCAACTGTTGGTGACTCCAGAGAATTCTTGCCACCTGCTTACTTTCAAGTGTCTGTAAGTAAGTGCTGTGGGTGTCACAGTCCAGACTGGCTTCAGTGCTGAGAAAAACGGTCTCAGTTATGTGCATAAAATTATACAGCAAGGGAATTGCTTTTAGTTGTAGAGATGGGTTGAGCGGAAAAACGTGTGCGCTTTGGGGGCACGCTTTTAATCAGTAGGATGGGAGCTGGGAAGGCAGCACATGTGGGGAGCTCATGCCTTGCGCATGTGAGGCCCCGGGCCACATCCTTGTCACTGTATCGCCCCCTCTCCCAGACCCCCCTCCCCCCGCACAGCAGGAATAAATCTATGACGGACCACTGCTGTAGCGAGTCTATGCTGCAGGTAAAGGTAAAGGCCCTCCCGTTGATCGTCGATTTGCTCGAGCGGGCCCAGTAACGTCTCCATTGGAGACTTTGTTGTTACTGTGTCTGGCATATCGAATACTCTCAGTAGCTTGCCGGGCTTAAGCCACTTACCGGGCTCAGAGTGGAAGCTGGCATGCACAGCTGCCCTTTATCTTGGAATTCTCACACTGGGAAGAAAGTAGAAATGATCCCTGCTGAACCTTCTGCACGAGGAATTAGTTCATTCCTAAAATGAACTAAAACCTACACCTATTTTTTTTTCGTGGAGGGGGATTTGAACCTTACTTGGTAGTGCTGGGGGCTTCTGACAGATCGGCAACAGGGGTTGCTCCTTATGGGGCTTGGGGGTGGGGTAGGGGGGTCCCAGGTTATGCTGGAGATCAAACCTGGCTCCAGCATGCAAAGTTGCTCACTCAGCAACTCTCTCTTGGGCCCCAAACATTTGCCTTTTTTATGGGACAACTGAGAGCTGAAATTGAAACACCGGGTGCTTGGGGTTTCTCTAACACTTGACCTAGGTTCCCTCGAACGTCTCAAGGAAAGGAATTGTATAGCAGGGTATACAATTGCATACCTAATTGTATATCTCAATTAGGCTGCGCACACCAATGGTAGGACGCTTTCCTGAGGATGGCTTTCTTAGTCCTTGCTTCCGAGGACATTACTGACTGGCCCTTGGGACCAGAGACACGGGCTTCCTCCAGCCTGGCTGGTGAGCTCCCGGAATGGGGAACAACTATGTAACCCATTAGGGGGTGCTCCTGGGAGAGAGTGGCACTGGGCAGATACCAGTATCTTATGGAAACAGCTTTAGACTTTCTCCTGCTGGGAGGAAGATTCAAGATGGAGAAGGGGCGGGCAGGGTTTTCTAAAGGCAATTGCTCTCGTGTAAGAAAGAAAGAAGAGGGGTCCTGGGTGGGCTGTGCAGGGACGGTGAGCTCAGAGGAGCTGTGTGCTGAGGAGGATGTGCAGGGCCGTGCCCAGATTCCCTGCCTGGATGATGGGAGGTGGTGGTAAAATTCCCCAAGAAAAAGAAGATGGCAAGAGAGATAAGTTGAGGCAGAAAAGACAGAATTGGTTAGTTTGGGAATTCCTGCATTGCGGGAAATAATAGTGTTAGGAAAACCTAAATGAAACCATATTTAACATCTTATAAAAGCTAGATTTTTTTTTTGGCTTTTGGGTCACACCCGGCAATGCTCAGGGGTTATTTCTGGCTCTGTACTCAGCAATTTCTCCTGGCAGGGCTCAGGGGACATATGGGATGCCGGGGATTGAACCCAGGTTGGCCTTGTGCAAGGCAAATGCGCTTCAACCCCAAAACTAGATTCTTGTAGTGAACCCCAGATCTAAAGGCATTCTGGAAGGAATGAGGAAAAGAAGGTGAGAAATAAAAGTTCAGCTTGGGAGATTCTTCTTGTCCGACCAGCTCGATGTGAGCATTCATTTGTCTGCCTCGGAGTGGCAGGCTAGACCTGTGGGGGAATAGCTTTGCTTCCCGCACTTTGTATGACAAGAGCGCCCGCTCAGAGGACACAGTTTCTCATGGCTGGGGATGGAGTCCACTGCAGAGCACCTTCACTGCATGCATGAGTTCCTGGCTTCCATTGCGGAGCTCTGAGGAAGAAGGAAGGAGGGAAGGAAAATCAGTTTTCTCATCAGAAAGTATTTCATGCTGGTCAGGGGTAACTTGAGAAAAGACAAAGCAGTCATAGATACCTCCGCCTCCGTAAAATGGTTTCCAGTTATTTGAAAACAATTTATTCTTATAAAACTCGTTTATTCCGGGACCTGTGGGCATTCAGTGTCCTGTACCACACAGTGTGTGGTGTGGTCCCAAAACAAACAAACAAACAAAATAGCCCAACAGCACAGAAGCAAGTTAAGATCACACAAATCTCATGATGAAAATCACTGCTGTCCGTATTTTGTCAATGTGTCTCACACACAGATGCAGATTTATTTAAACGAGGTCAAAGCGCATAGCTCTGACCCTGTATTTGAAAAAACTGTCTTATGGGGCTGGAGAGATAGCACAGCGGGTAGGGCGTTTTGCCTTGCACGCGGCCGACCCAGGTTCGATTCCCAGCATCCCATATGGTCCCTTGAGCACCGCCAGGAGTAACTCCTGAGTGCAGAGCCAGGAGGAACCCCTGTGCATCGCCGGGTGTGACCCAAAAAGCAAGTAAATAAATAAGTAAAGAAAGAAAAAAGAAAAAAACTGTCTTATGATGTTCTCTTCTCATCTCTTCCCTCCCCTCCCCTCCCCTTCATCTTTCCCTTGCCCTCCCTCCCTCCTTCCCCCTTCCTTGTATTTTTGTTTTGAGACTGCGTCGGGAGGTCCCCCGAGGTCCTGTGGTGCCGAGGGATGGGATGGGGCCTCCCAAAGCACAGCCCACAGACCCTCTCCCTAGCCCCCTCCTTGATGATATTCCTTGATCCTTCCAGTAGAACAACTTACATTAATGATACAAAGACCCACATATGGGGCTGGAGTGTCAGCACAGCAGGTAGGGCGTTTGCCTTGCATGCGGCCACCCCGGGTTTGATCCCTGGCATCCCATAGGGTCCCCTGAGCACCGCCAGGAGTAATTCATGAGCGCACAGCCAGGAGTGACCCCTGAGCATCGTTGGGTGTGACCCCAAACAAATTTAAAAAAAGTGTCCCCACTTGTTAGGTAAGTGGTAGACAGCTGCTGAGGGATTTGGTGGTGTTTGCGGGTGCCTTAGAGGCCGGGAGCATCCTGGACACTTCCCTGGTTGGTGTCCCCGCCTGGTGCACTGTGGGAGTCATGTCAGTTGCTTTGACCTCCAGCTAAGTGGCCCCGTGGACCTGAGGGTCACTGAGCGGCAACAATGATATCACCTTATTTGTTCCCCAGAAGAACTTTGGGGCTTACAAGGTGAGCAAGGCCTCGGGGGGCGGGTGTGCTGCCTGGATCGGTGATCTCAAGGCCCTGACCAGGTTGTCGGGGTTCACTGGTGTAGAGCACTGGGGGGTGTTGGGGGGCAGCCCCATCTCCCATCCTGCTGTGTGAGGGTGGAATCTGCCCCATTTCACATGGAGTTGGAAGAAACTTCCCAAGGCAGCAAGCTGTGTCCTGCAAGACCCTCGCCTGTGTCCCCTAAATTCAAAGCCCCCCTGTGCTCTGCAGGGAGACCTAGGAGTGGGCCCGATCTGAAGCTTCTTCTGAAGCTTCTTGTAAGACCCCGGCTGCGTGGAGCTGGGCTGCTGATGGGGCCGTGGTGGGCACTCACGGCAGGCGGCCATCTGGGTCACAGCCTGGAATTAGGGGGTGCCCTGTAGGGCGCCCACCTTCAGGAAGCAGCTCGGAGAACTATCATGCCCGCCAGCATCGGAGGCAGCTGGCTGTGTCCTCCGCAGCCTTCCAGGTGTCTTGCCCTGCAGAAATGTAGCTGTGTCCCACGGAGCTGTGGCCTAGGGGAGGGCACTGAAGTCTCCTCTGCAGGGGGAGGGTGACGGCTTTCATTCACAGCAGGGCAGAGGGAGGGTGGCAGTTCTCATTCACTGTAGAGGGAGGGTGGCAGTTCTCATTCACTGTGGGGCAGAGGGAAGGTGATGGGTCTCTTTCACTGCAGGGCAGAGGGAAGGTGATGGCTCTCATTCACTGCAGGGCAGAGGGAAGGTGATGACTCTCGTACACTGCAGGGCAGAGGGAAGGTGATGGCTCTCGTTCACTGCAGGGCAGAGGGAAGGTGATGGCTCTCGTTCACTGCAGGGTAGAGGGAAGGTGACGGCTCTCATTCAGTGCAGGGCCGTCCTAGTAATGAAAAGCAACAAGTATAAGGAGTCTGGCTCCCAGCTTTGAGCTGCTAACGGCTTTGAGCCCAAGGACTCACCAAAGGAGAAAACGAACAAAGATGTGAGGCTGATTTGGGAAAAATGAACTGCAGGAATGCAACAGCTTTCAGCTCAGAAGGAGCCGTGCTTGTGGAGGGGAAGGAAGACTCAGCCTAGAGCACAGTCTCGGGAAGCAGAGGAGGGCACGGGAGGGGCATGCACATGGGGGTGGGTGGGGGAAGGGTCAGGTACCAGGACACACTGGCCCCCAGGCTCTGGCCACTAGGGAAACTGAGCAACGCCCAGGAGGAGCAAAGCAGGAACTTCACGAGCCACAAGTGTGCAAATGATGGGACGGGAAAGAAATTACTGTTTCATTCTGTATGCGAATGGGACGTTCTGAGACTCATCACGGGGCATGGGACTACAAGGGGCACTGAGTGGGCTGAACTGGAGGCTGGGGGTCCCTCCCGGGCACTACACAGTCCCCTGAGCACGACCAGCAGCAACCCCGGAGCACAGAGCCCCCCAAATGTGAGACATGGCATGGTGGGGGGGGGGGGTTAGGAGGTACTCAGCCATGGCAAGAAAGACTTCCCAGGCTCCCTTAGGTTCAGAAACAACGATGGCGGAAGGTGCTGATTGATGCTTCAGCTCCCACGGGAGAGGGCCCAGGATTCTAATCCTGACGCAGCAGAAATGCGACTTCCGTGAGATTCCTGTTTCCGTGAGGGTGTTTAACAAAACAGCCTCCCATTAGCTTCCTACCTGGTGCACCTTGTCGTTGGTTCTGGCTTGCATCGTTCTCTTACACAGAGCCCAGTGGTTCAAAGCGCGGGAAGAAAGTGATCGTTGCCATCTTCCGGACATGCTGCTAGGGCCGTACGGTTGGGCAAATGGGTTTCCTGTGATCTTTCATCCTCACAGCAGGGAGACTCGAGAAGGGGACCCATCCCAGTCTGATAGCCTTATGCTTAGGGGGGATTCGGGGCTCACACCCTGCCTGGCCCGGTGGGAGGAGCTGGGCCAGGTGAGGAAGGGGATCCCACTGACTCTGCAGTCAGGAGGCGGATCTTTCCTCGAGACTGGCTCTGGGTCCTGTTGCAGGGCTGCTTCGGCTCAGGCCCTCCCCCCTCCCCCAACTCTCTGGGCTAGAAAGCTTTGTTCTGGGTCCAGTGAGCTTAGCTGGGGCAGGGGAAATGACTTTGGCCTCTGTAGGGGGAAGTCCGGGGGGGGGGGGGGGGGGTGTTGGGGGGGGTGTTGGGAGCTGAGGTTGGGGAGTGAGACCTTCCCCCTACCCCCAAGGGTGTTCACTGCCTGCGACCCCTGGAGCTGTGCCAGCTCCTCCGACCTCCCAGACAGCCTTGTTTTGTTCCTGGAATTGCAGGAATAAGAATACAGAGAGGAAAGGAACCAAATGTTTACAACAACAGATAACTTTCAGCCAGTGGCCAGCAATCCTCACAATACTCTACTTCATGATCACGACCATCCTGTTATTCGTCGATTGCCTCGAGCAGGCCCCAGTAATGTCTCCTTTTCCTAACCTTGAGATTTTTAAAAAAGTGCCATATTCAAGGCTCTTTCAGAGTTAGAAGAATGAGACCCTTCATTGTTACTGGTATTTGGCATATTGGGTACGCCACGGGGAGTTTGCCAGACTCTGCCCTGTGGGCGGGCTACATTCGGTAGCCTGCCAGTTTGTCAAAGTAGGAATGAGATGTCATAATAAGATGTCGCCCAGCCGCATTTGCGGCCGCGCGGTTCCGGGAGCTGGATTTTATAGTCTCTGAGTCTTGGCCGCTGATGGGATTACACAGCGCCAGGGGGCCAGTTGGTGGGTGTGACCCCCGCCTACTGGAATTTGGAGGATCTGGTGGAGGATGCTCAGCCCCGATCTGAGTAGGCTTGGAGATCTCAGTCCTGGGACCCGTGTGGCTTTGTCCCTCTTTGTTACTCTATTTAAAAAGACAAAAATAGGCTCATTTTCTTGGAGTTCCCGGATTCATCTCTGAAGCAGTTTACTGCCATGACAAATGTTAGCAATTAAAAAAAAAAAAAACCGTGTTTGGGTTAGGGTTCCAGGAACCTTGCTTGGCAGTGGAAGAAGCCAAGATGAAGTCGACACTTTCATTTTAGCCGGAGACAGTGACCGGGGAAGTGGACTTCATCTTCCTTGCATGAATAGGGCAACCATTACTCAGATAACAGTTAAAAATACAGGGCTGGAGTGATAGCACAGCGGGGAGGGCGTTTGCCTTGCACGCGGCAGACCCAGGTTCAATCCCCAGCGTCCCATAGGGTCCTCTGAGCCCTCCAGGAGTGAGCATTGCTAGTATGGTCCCCTCCCACAAGCCAAATTAAAAAAAAGTTGGAAAATGCATGTGCAATGACCAAAAAGGAAAAATAAAAAAGGAAAGCAAAGCCAGGCAAGATAGACAAGTGCCCAGAAACTGGGGACATGCTCACTTATTGAAAACCAGCTGGGAGCTACTGGACCTGAAACATTCTAATAATCTCTCTCTCTCTCTCTCTCTCTCTTTTTCTTTGGTGGGGGGTTCCTCATCCAGCTTTGCTCAGGGCTTACTCCTGGCTCTGTGCTCAGGGATCACTCCTGAAGGGGCTCAGAGGACCATAAGGGGTGCCGGGGATTGAACCTGGGTTGGCCACATACCAGGCAAATGTCTTTCCTGCCTTACCATCTCTCCAGCACTTCCAATATTACAACAATAGCAGCTGGAAGTTTATTTTGTGCCATTTTTGTTTTTGTTTTGTTTTGAGACTACATCCAGCTGTGCTTAAGTTTTACTCCGAGCTCCGTGCTCCGGATCACTTCTGGAAGGGCTTGGGGGACCCTGTGTCGTGGTCAGGATTGGTCCCGGATGAGACATGTACCAGGGAAGTGCTTAACTGCGGTGCTATTCAGCCCTCACTCAGTTTACCATTCACACACCTGGGCTCATCTCCTTGTAGGCTTTCCCGGGACACTTAGGGGCATTCAGCTGGCCTCGGTGCCCTCTTTGTCCTGGGCAAAACACTCCCTAACAGCATTTTTGTTTTCAACGGGTCATGCACTCCGGAGTGTATTTTCACGCTCTGCACATCTTGTTTGCATAGTGTTTGGGGGTGCTTGTTCAACGCTCCTGTCTCTTGTTTGGTTGGGTTGCTCGTCGCTGAGTTGCATGAGTTCTTTCTATACCTTGGATCTTACCCCTTATAGGATGGATGATGGAGCATCTCCCTGCACTTAGTAGGGACGTCTTTTTGATCTGTTTTTAGTCTCCGTGGCTGTGTCTATTTTTCTTTTGCTACCACCTTTTCAATTCAACGTGTGCCCATCTTCTTTCATTTTATTTCTCTTGCTGTTAGGAGCGAGTGTTCCCCAAACATTGCGTTCTTATTCTCATGTCATGGGATGTTGGTCTCTGTTCTCTGTGTGATTTTTATGGCTTGGGGCCTTTCGTCCATTCTGAATGGACATTAGAGAGTGGACATTAGACAGTGGCCCAGTTTTCCCTATATATTTTGTTCAAGAGTTTCTTCTTTCTTCATCGCTTGTTCATAGATAATTTCTCATAAGTTACACATTGATAAATGCATGGCTTGATTTGTGGGCCTTCTGTTCTATTTTATTCATGTATCTTTTTTTTTTCTTTTTGGGTCACACCCTGCAATGCACAGGGGTTACTCCTGGCTCACACACTCAGGAATTACCCCTGGCGGTGCCCGGGGGACCAGATGGGATGCTGGGAATCGAACCCGGGTCGGCTGCGTGCAAGGCAAATGCCCTGCCCGCTGTGCTATCACTCCAGCCCCTCATGTATCTATTTTTAATTCCAATACTATGAAGTTTTGTTTTGGGGCCACGCTCAATGGTGCTCAAGAATCACTCATGGCCACAGGGCTCCTGTCACTTTGAACTCCCTTTTCTCAGAGAGCGGTGGCTGCCAAGTTGTGGCTCGCTGAAGCTGGAGACCTGTCAGCTTACTTGAAATGCATCGAAGCCTGACTCCAAGAATGGTGTCTGGGAAGGGTCCTGGGAACGGGCGGCCTGTGTGCAATTATGTGTTTGGACCGTCCCGCTCCGCTCCGATCCAAGGTGACGGGATGCAAGAGTGAATTTGTCACTAAGTAGATTTGTCTAGGTCGTATTTTATAATATGTCAAGTATTGCAGAGCAATTTTCATTATAGCCCATTGATGTTCTAATACACCATCATCATCATCAATATTATCCCCGTTAGGAATGACAGCAGCAGGAGTCAGGATAGACTGTGATTGGTCCTTGGTTTTTTCTCAAGTGTTTAGAAAATAGAAATGCTATTGTTTCCCTAGAAGTTTATTTCTTTTTTGGGAGTTGGAGTGAGAGTGTAGTGGTAGGGTCCTTGCCTTGTATGTGACCGATCCAGGGTCAATGCCCAGCACTATCTATTGTCCCTTGAGTCCACCAGGGGTGATTGCTGAGGGCAGAGTCACGTGTAAGCCCTGAGCCCTGAGCACGGCTGGGTGTGGCCACAAAACTGAAGATTCTCCCTCCCTCCCTTTCTCCCTCCCTCCTTCCCTTCCTCTCTCCCTCCCTTCCTCCCTTCCTTCTTTCTTTCCTCCTTTCTTTCTCCTTCCTTTCTCCTTCCTTCCTTCCTTCCTTCCTTCCTTCCTTCCTTCCTTCCTTCCTTCCTTCCTTCCTTCCTTCCTCCTTCCTCTTTCCTTCCTTCCTTCCTTCCTTCCTTCCTTCCTTCCTTCCTTCCTTCCTCCTTCCTTCCTCTTTCCCTCCTTCCTTCCTCCTTCCTCCCTCCCTCCCTCCTTCCTTCCTCCTTCCTCCCTCCCTCCCTCCCTCCTTCCCTCCTTCCTTCCTTCCTTCCTTCCTTCCTTCCTGCATCCTTCCCTCCCTCCCTCCCTCCCTCCCTTCCTCCCTCCCTCCCTCCCTCTCTCCCTCCCTCCCTCCTTCTTTCCTTCCTTCTTTCTCTTCATTTATTTCCCTTCCTCTGTTCACATTCAAGCAGGCAGAATCTGGTCATGCGACCAACAAGGGTGATGTGGAAACAAGCTTTGTGGGAAGGTGCCCCCAGCTGAGTCCCTGGAAAGTCTGTCCGGGAAAGGGGGCTCTCTGATCCTCCACCTCAGAAATGACAGATTGGGGGCGGGGGACAGGGCGATGGTGCAGTGGGCCAGGTGCTTCCCTTGCATATAGTCATCCTGGGCTCTATCTCCAGTGCCGCATATGATCCCTGGAGCTCTACCAGGAGTCACTTCTGAGCACAGAGCCAGAGGAAGCCCCGAATACCTCTGGCGTGGCCCCAAAACCGAAACAAAGAACCACGAGAGGGATATTGGTCTCTGTTCTGTGTGGGTTGTGTGTTGATGCTTGTGGAGGACCCGCTCCGCAACTATGGTGACCAGTACCCAGGCCATCACATTTCCTCCCTCCCCACCACCCCGGATGCTTCCCGGCCATGGGTATCACAGCACAGTGCCCAGGGCAGTGGCTGTATCGTCTCTAGGTTGGCCTGTCCCCCCCCCCACCCCATCCTCCCTGACCCCCATCTGCTTTTTTTTTCGGTCAGTGCGGACAGCGTCGCTCACCTCGGGAACAATTAGACAGAGGGGCTGACCACCCGGTCAATAAAGTGGAAGGGACCCCGCGTGTCCTACTCTGGGGGGCTGGGGGGGAGGATTCCGAAGTATTCTGTCAGTCCCCAGCTAGCAAGGGAGCAAGGATGGGAAAAGAAAAGCACCTTTGGAAAGTGATGCCATCCAGAGTGTTGGCCCTCCCCTTGGCCAGTCCCTCCCTGGACAGGACAGGCAGGTTCTCAGGAGTGGGGTCCAGGGGGCAGGGGTGGGGAAGAGCCCCAGGCTCGGGCACAGACTTTGCTCTGGAGTGCGAAGGCTGTTTCCTGGGAGAGGCTTTGTCCAAACTAGAGACTGGGACGCTGAGGCCCAGCCTGACCCAGGCACCATCGGGCAGCTGCAGAGAGAGGGCTGCCCCCGACTGCCCGGGCCACGCAGAAGGACGTCTGATCCGGGTCAGAGCCCCACGACCTGGCTCCCCACTCCCCAAGCAGCAGCCCCTGCTGCTCCCCCTCGCTGCCCCGAAGACCTTCTCTGCGTCTGGGAGGGGCAAGGGAGGAGGCAGGACAGACAGACGAGAACCCGGTTCCCTAAACCTACCCACCCCCCACACAGGGACAGAGAGCTCAGCCTGACTTCTGGGGAGAAAAGGAAAAGGATCCGAATCCAGTTCTGAAGACTGATTGATTGATTATACTTTGGGGGCTACACCTGACAGTGCTCAGGGATTACTCCTGACTCTGTGCTCGGCGTTCACTCCTGGTGGGGTTTGGGAAACCATAGGTGTTGCTGGGGACCAAACCCGGGTCTGCCACGTGCAAGGCAAGTGTCCTACCTGATGTATTATCTCTCTGACCCCAGGAACACATTTTTTTTTTATGGGAGCAGATGGAACAAATTGAGTCCTTTCAGTGAACTGGGCAGATCTGATAGAGCACATACAGGAGTGGACGGAGCCCAGAGCACCGGGCAGGGAGACTAGCACGCAGGAGAGGGAAGGGGAAGGAAGGAGCGGGCGCGGGGAGGCAGCGAGCAGGAGGCTCTCTTGGCTGGCTGCTTCTGAGCAGGGTGCTGGGTGCCTTTGGATGGGGCTGCTGGGCCGACGTCCTGGTACTGCAGGTGATCACTGGGTAATGAGCGAAGTCCGTGACACTCCCTCTCATAATCGTCATTTAAGCATCTTCCTCTAGATTGAACACGCACGGTGCCTTTCATCATCAAAACCTTTAATCATCTTTATTCCCTCTGCTTGCTGAAATGTGGTTCCATTTGGCTTTCCCCTCCTGTCTTTAGTATTTTGAGATGAATCATTTTCTGAGTCTCTCATTTCCCTTCCTGTACGTAAGGGATCATTTGATCTCGTGCCTGGCATAGATGGCTGAATGACTAGAATTGAGCACCTTTGCAAGAGGGAAGAGTGTTCTCGAGGGTGAACACAAAAAGAGGAACTGCCAGGCTAGATGGTCCCTCTCGGTTCCAGGGCACAGACAGGACTGCCTGCTTGCCACCAGTTCTTTACAGCATTTATGCCCGAAAAGTAAGGCAGTGTCTGCAGTTTCAGTGTTGCCATTCAGAGTGCCTGCTTTTTGATTTAAACACAAACACACATGCACGCACACACACATGCACACACATGCACATGTACACACATGCACACACATGCACATGTACACACATGCACACAATGCATGCACACATATACACATGCACACACATGCATGCACACACGCATGCACACACGTACACACAATGCATGCACACACGTACACATGCACACACGTGTACACACATGTGCATGCACACACATGTACACACGCACACACATGCACACGTACACACACGCACATGCATACACACACTTGCACACACATGTACACATATGCACACACGCATATACACATACACACAAATACACATATGCACACACATGCACGCACACACATATGCACACACATGCACATGTACACACAATGCATGCACACATGTACACATGCACATACATGCATGCACGCATGTGCACACACATGTACACATGCACGTGTACACACAATGCATGCACACACGTACACATGAACACATGTGCACGCACACACATGTACACATGCACACACATGCACATGCACACACATGCACACAATGCATGCACACATGCACACAATGCATGCACACATGTACACATGCACACATGCATGCACACATGTGCACACACATGCACACATGCACACACATGCATGCACACACATGCACACACATGCACGCACATGCATGCACACACATATACACATACACACAAACACACATATGCACACACAGGCACACACACATATGCACACACGTGTACACACATACACACATACACGCACAAACACGTATATGCACACACATGCACACACACACTTTCTTCTTGTGCAGCGATATTTTATCTGCCTCCACACTTCCAACCTGAGGAATAAAATGTAATCAAGTTGCCAAAACAACATCCTTAAATGGAGTTCTTGGAACAATGAGCCTAAAGGCTGCTGCCTGCCTGGCCGGGGGCCTCACGCACGTCTTTGGCAGGAGAGGCATCCCGGGAGAAGAGAAGTCTCAGGACTTTGGTACGCTGGAGGCCGTGACACCTGGAGCTCCCAGGGAAGTGGGGAAGAGGCCGTTCCCTGTAGGTGCCGTAGGGGAAGCAGCACATCTTCTGCCCCGAGTGACCCAGGAACACCCTGTCAGCCCTTGTCAGGCCCGCCCTGTTGCTCTGCTGCTATTAATAATACGGTATTCACTATCTGGCTTCTAGGAGCGCCTGGGTTCGTGGCAGCACTGGACAGCTGACTCTCGGAGGAAAGAAACAGCATTCCCGCCTCGCAGCCAGCCCGGCGGCTACTCGCAGGCATCCGGGTTTCCTTCTCTTTCGGCTGGGCCGTTCTCTTCAGTGAAATGAGCTGAGTCGTTCTCCACACACGAGCTGTCTGAAGACGTGCACGTGATGCACTGTGTCCTGAAGCTCTGTTACTTTGTGGCTTCATGTTTGTTCTGGTGTTTGGCCACACCCTCTGATACTCAAGACTGACTCCCGGCTCTGCACCCAGGGTCGCTCCTGCTGGGGCTCGGGGGACCATAAGGGTTGCCGGGGATGGAACCTGGGCCGTTTTTGTGCAAGGCAAATGCTCTGCCCGCTGAACTATCGCTTGGGCCCTTTCATCCCAAGGAGACATCCTCCACTAAGTCACAGTCACACTGAGACTTTGGCAGGGAGTGACAGTTCCTCAAGGACCCTCCCTCTGTGGGCCTCGTAGGGTGCTCAGGGTTCGTGGGCACCTGTTGATCTACTGGACAGGTCAGTGCCCAGAGCTGAGTGCTGAGTCCTGAGCCAAATATCTTCACTCCTAGCTCATCGGAGAGTTCGGCAAGCCACCGAGAGTATCTCGTCCACACAGTAAAGCCAGGCAAGCTCCCCGTGACGTATTCAATATGCCAAAAAACAGTAACAACAAGTCTCACAATTTATTGTGAGACATTACTGGTGCCCACTTGAGCAAATCGATGAACAACGGGGAGGATAGTGCTACAGTGCTACTTTATTTAAACACCATGGTATACAAAGTTGTCCATAAGGTAAAAGGTAAAGGTAAAGGCCCTCCCATTGTTTGTCGATTTGCTCGAGCAGGCCCAGTAACGTCTCCATTGGAGACTTTGTTGTACTGTGTTTGGCATATCGAATACGTCACGGGGAGCTTGCCAGGCTCTGCCATGCGGGCGAGATACTCTCAGCAGCTTGCCGGGCTCTCCAAGAGGGGCGGAGGAATCGAACTTGGGTCGGCCATGTTGGCTGCGTGCAAGGCAAACGCCCTACCGCTGTGCTATCGCTCCAGCCCATACTACAGTTATAATAGGCGCTCACTCCTCCAACACCAAGCCTGCTAGAGTGACCTTCCTTCCACCTTTGTCCCCATTCTACCAACCCCACCCCCCACTACCGCCCCCTTCACAGGCACGCAGACATTTATTTTATATCGCTTGTTACAACTGAATGGCCAATGGAATTATCAAAAACTACTTCAGTTAAAAAAAATTTATGAGAATTGTTCTATCTCACCATGGGGGCATTAAATCCTCACCCGAGGGTTTACTAAGCTGTTTGCTGCTGGGTGAGCCTCCATGTTCCTGTCTTTGTTTATTGAGCTTAGTTGACTTCTATGTTACTTCCCCTCTAATTCGGTGTACTCCTCGGGGTCTGCCCTGTGGAACGTGGAGGTGTCGTGTGGCCCGTGTATGTGGTCGCGTGCTCCAGAAACTCCTGAATCTGTAGAACTGGGTCAGAGTGTTCACACAACAGTGACTGTGGGATTTGGCTGTGGCTGCTGGGGCCTTCAGAAATCGGGGGGCTGAGGGCAGGCTGCTCGCCCCCACTCTGGGAAGACCTCAGAGTTCTCAGTCTGAAGGCAGTGCATGTGGAATTTTCATTGGTTTGGCGTCTGCCCAGATTAGCTGTGAAGCCTTGGAGTTGGGCCTTTGACTTGGCGGCAGCTGTGGGAGGGTGGGGGGCTCAGCCCACCCTTCTCTGGGGCACCCCACAGTTCTCAGCTGGGAGACTGGTGTACCTCTGAATTGTAGCAGCCTGGCTTCCATCTCTTCCAAGTACTTAAGGGATTTTTATTAAAGAATTTTTAAATATACTTTCCAGTCCACTTGAAGTTGACATCTGAATTTGCTTTAATTACACCTCTGAGTAAGTGTGTTTTTAATCAGGAGGTTGAAAACATTGACCACCTTGAAAAGTGAAATAAGATGGAGTGACAGTAATTGGATAAGTACTTCACATTAGGATTCCATTAAGTACATCTTAACGACTTTCAGAAATAAAGCGCCCTGGTAGATGTCAGTGAAGGGTGTAAAATTTATAGCCATGAGTTGTCCAACTATCTCACATTTCTTTATTATTGTTATTATTATTTTTATTATTATTATTTTGCTTTTTGGGTCACACCCAGCAATGCTCAGGGCTTGCTTCTGGCTCTGCACTCAGGAATCCCGTGGTGGTGCTCAGGGGACCATATGGGATGCTGGGGATCGAACTTGGGTCAACTGCGTGCAAGGCAAATGCCCTTCCTGCTGTTGTATCGGTCCAGCCCCTATCCCACATTTCTTAGAAGTTTGTGAAGCACTCGGATACATTTAAAAAAAAAAAATCAGTGCTGCAAATCTGTATCTTCTCAGCTGATCTGATTTCAGAAAACAAATTCCAAAGTGGGCTAAAATTTGTTTCTTTCTAAAGCAGGCATCACCCTGACGGATCCCTTGTAGGAGGGGGAGGGAGACCCCAAGTTTCTGAGGTGACAGGGATCCTGAGGACGCATCTCACTCTGCTCCCGGGAAGTGCAGAGTTGTGGCAAGGCGACAAGCCTCGTTCTCAGGCTTGTGGCGCTGTGAGGGCATCTCTGAGGGTGAGCTGGAGGTGGATTCCTGCCTGCATGTGAACCCGGCATGGGTGAAGTCGGGGGTCGTGGCCCCTCTGGAAGGTTTTCTGTCCAGCCTGATGGGCCGCGGCAGTGAATTGTGGCCTCATCTCCAAACGTGGCCTCTTTACCTCAGCTGGGTTGGCGGCGTAATGACCATCAGCGGTGGGCTGGTAAATGTTTAACAACTGGCTCGGGGGCGAAGGAGGAAGCCAGGTTTATAGTGTTTGCCTTTTCTGTGGTGGAAACACTCCCACCAGCACCTATTTCCTGCTGCGTCGTGAGGTCACCGGCTTGCAACATACAGCCACTGTCAGCGGCTGGGCCTGGCAAGTGGGTCTGGGTGGCTCCCCCGCCCCCGTGGCCGGGCATGTGAGTCACCAGTGACCCGTGGGGAGGGGGCAGGGGCTCTGTGGGCCCCGGGACTTCTCAGGGTGCATCTCCTGACCCGTGTGGGGCAGCGCTGCCCACACTCTGGCCTCTGACAGCATGGTGTCCTGGTGCCCTTACACTTGGGGGGGGGGCATAGCCCATAGTCCGGGCTCCCCCAAAGGGAACTGACAGGCAGGAAAGAGGAAGCAGCCCCCTAAGCCCCCAACAGCTGTTGACCAGCTGTCCCCTGAGTGCTGCTGCTTTCCTGGGCAGACATGCCGTGCACCAGTGGCCCCCAGGAGTCGGCGCCCCTCCCACCCCCAGTCAGTGCTCCCTGGCATGGCTGTCTCTGGCCCTTCCCTCTTGCTGGGCAGCTGGGAAGACTCATCCTGAGTTTTGTGCTCACCTCAGAGAAGCAGGTCTTGGAAGAAGCCCGAACGCAGTGAGAAACCAAGACGGGTGGATATGGATGGACACGGGAGGGCTGGAGTATGCTCTAGTGAGTCTGTGTGTGTGTGTGTGTGTGTGTGTGTGTATGTGTATGTAAAGGCCCTCCCGTTGATCGTCGATTTGCTCGAGCGGGCCCAGTAACGTCTCCATTGGAGACTTTGTTGTTACTGTGTCTGGCACATCGAATACTCTCGGTAGCTTGCCGGGCGCTCCGAGAGGGGCAGAGGAATTGAACTCGAGTCAGCCATGTTGGCTGCGTGCAAGGCAGACGCCCTACCCGCTGTGCTATCGCTCCATGTATGTATGTATGTGTATATGTGTGTGCGTGCGTGTGTGTATATGTGTGTATGTATGTATGCATATATGTGTGTTTGCGTGCGTGCGTGTGTGTATATGTATGTATGCGTATATGTGTGCATGCATGTGTGTATACATGTGCATATGTGTGTGCATGTGTGTGCGAGCATGCATGTGTGTATATGTGTATGTGTGTGTATGTGAGTTCAAGATGCCGCTCTGTCTAACGTTCATTGATTTAAAGAAGGCCTTTGATTCTGTTGAGACGGAAGCGGTCATTGAAGCCCTAGCCAATCAGGGCATTCAAGCCCAATACATCAGGATCCTCCGTGAGCTGTATTGCAGATTCACTACCAGGATCTCACCATTCTACAAAGAAGTGATCGTTGATGTCAAGAGAGGGGTGCGGCAGGGTGATACCATTTCACCGAAACTCTTCAGTGCCACCCTCGAGAACATCATGCGACGACTGGAATGGGAAGGAATGGGAGTGAAGATAGATGGTCGGCAACGACACCACCTCCGCTTTGCTGATGACATTGTTTTAATAACACCAAACATCAGCCAAGCGGCACAAATGCTGGCCGACTTTGACCGTGAGTGTGGAAAGGTAGGACTACAGCTGAATCTTACGAAGACAATGTTTATGAGAAACAGCCTCATTCCTGATGCCCCATTTGCTCTCAACGGAACGACCATCTCCGAATGCAACAGCTATGTGTACCTAGGTCGAGAGGTCAACATGACAAATGACCTGGCACCCGAGCTGCGCAGGTGGAAGAGAGCGGCTTGGAATGCCTTCAAGAACGTCGAAGAAATAGCTAAGAGGACAAAGAACCTCAGGCTCCGGGCACATCTCTTTGATTCCACTGTTCTTCCTGCATTAACATATGCCTCAGAGACCTGGGCCCTACGCAAACAGGATGAGAACGCTATTCGGGTCTCCAAAGAGGAATTGAAAGAGCTCTGCTTGGAATATCACATTTCACTCAAATGAGAGAAAGAATCCAGAGTTCCAACCTCTGTCGACAATCAAGAATCAGGGACGCTGTCTTGTTTGCCAAGGTGTCAAAAATCAGATGGGCCGGTCACGTAATGAGATCTAAAGATGACCACTGGACTAGAGCTATTACCGACTAGATTCCACGGGATGTCAAAAGACCTCATGGCCGCCCACCTACCAGATGGTCAGTCAGACTTCTTCGTCAAGATCATGAACGATCGGTTTGAGGCTCTTCATGTTCCCAGAGCGAACAGATACCATTGGGCTACACTAGCATGCGACAGGAACAAATGGAGACGTTACTGGCGCCTGCTTGAGCAAATCGACGATTAACGGGAAGTCAAGTGATCAAGTGATCAAGTGTGTATGTGTGTGTGCATGCATGCATGCGTGTTGTGTGTGTGTGTGTGTGTGTGTGTGTGTGTGTGTGTGTGTGTAGCCTTATCCCCAAGCAACCCTTGCTCGGCACCCCAGCACCCAGACTAGACTTGCTGCATCCTGCCCTGACCAGGGTTTCATGCAAGGCGAGGGCAGGAGTCAGGACCGCATGGGGAAACGGGTCCGAACTCAAGCTTTCTGCTTATTTTTAGTGTATGAAGTCTGGTTTCCCTGGGGGTCAGCAAATGCTGCTCCCCTGCCCCCCCACTGGTGAGATATGTGCCACCAACAGCCATCTACGGGCACTGGTCTGGGACCTGGACCAGGGCTCCCCCTGGGTGACCTCAGAGGTTCCTTCACCGCAGGCAGTGCTGGGCCACAGTTGGTTCGTGGGGTGGAGCACAGGTGAGCAGGAAAGCGGGGTGTTAGCTCAACCCCCCTGAGCTGTAGCTGAAAGACCCAGAAACGAATAGCCCAACCCTCAACCACTGTCTCTTCTCTTCCTTGGGCTGACGCTCTCTCCCAACTCCTTTAGGGCTGCAGTTCCACAGCCCTTCAGGGGTGCCTCCCACCCTGCACACCCCAGGCAACCTTTTAGAGGATGCCAGAGAAGGCAGCTCTTACACCTGCGATTATCAAAGAGCAGGAGAAGCTCAAAATAGACTCTGAAATTTCAATGGTTTGTTACAATGCATGAGAGAGAAAACAGGAACAGAGCTGAACGACCAACAGTGACCTTAGATGTTTCTTTCTAACCACTGGCATAAAATACGCCCGGTGTTAGTCTGATTGCCGGAGAAATCATCTTTGTGGAATAAGACTAGGAAATGAAAGATCGTTGGGAGAGTCTTCTGGTGCTTTCTCAGTTTGGTTACGGTGGCCAATGGTAGAGCAGCAAAGTTCCTGGGAAATGTTCTAAGATTCCCTCCCTGGAAAAGCCCTAAGACTATGCTTAAAACTCCGGAGGCTGGTGGGGGTGTGGCTCAGAGGTAAAGTCCATGTCTTCATGCATGAGTTCCTCCAGGGGGGCCCCCACCCCAGCACACACAGGGCGAGGAAGAAGGAAGAGGCTCTCAGGGATGGATTCTACTAAGATTCTTTCTTGACTTTCCTGTGAGCCTTGGACGCTCCAGTGGTGGTGTCTGTTTCAAGTGGGTGAGAATACTTTCATTTCAGGCATGAAGTCAGCTTTTTAAAGATAGAACAATGCTGCGTTCTGTGTTAATGATGCATTTATTCTGGGCTCGCGGACCTCACACTGATAGAGAACTGAATCATATAGAAATTACAGTGTGCGAAAGAAAATTGTGGCATCGCGCCAGCTGGTTTGGTGATTGGGAGCCGCACCGTTTGTCCACGGAGGCGGAATGCTGTCAGGAAGCGAGCACTGTCTGAGTCCTGCGGGCTTTCTGATAGGACAAGGGCAGCAGTGTTTGCTATTGCGGACTGTGACTGGAACCTTCTGGGGTTCTCTTCTTGCTCGTCTCTGGTGGCCCCACTAAGGTAGGTTTTTCGCCTTCCCCTGAGAGGAATTCGTGAAACATGGTTGAGTTGGTCAGTGTGGAGGGAAGTTTATGGAAGGGGGGAAGGAAGAAGGAGAGGAGAGAGACATGGGTGCTGAGGCAGACACAGTGACACAGTGATGGAGATGATGCAGGAGCCCCCAGCGAAGCCTAGCTCGCCTGGCCCGTGGAGGTAGGACCAGCTCTGCTCAAGGGTGACTCACGCTGCCCCAGAGCTGGGAGCTTCGGCCGCCCACGAGGAGAGGGTAATTTCCTTTCTAGGATGGCTCTGGCTTCTCCTTCAGTTTACTCACAAAGGTGCTAATTAGGGGTGAGCGCTGGAGTGTTATTTTTTTCACTTTACCATCTGTTCCCCATGCGCTGGACACTGAAAATGAAGTCATTTCCTAGAAGCTGCCAGGGAAGTGGGGGGGTGGGGGTGGCTCTGAGTCAGTGTCCTCGGCAGAGAGAGGGGGAGCAGGAGGCTGGCGGGGGAGAGGGTCAGAACCCACACAGCTGCCGAGGGACCACAGAACTTCTGCGCCAAGAGTTTAAGAGACAATAAGGGAATGGTGCTCCCTCCCCTCCCCGAACCCCTCCCCCACGACATCCCTCCCCCCCACCTTATTGTGTAGGGTTTGGCAGGTTTAGTTCTCCATGAGGCTCAGTCCTGGGGTGATGGGGTCCGGTTGGAGGCACAGAGGTGGCTTTGGGGTATGGGGGCTTTGTTTGGGCAAGTGCTGACCCCTTCCCCTCCCCCCCCCCAGAGTGCCCCAGATGTAGCAGCTGGGAACGGCTGTCCAAGACATTTGTGTGGCTAGTTGATCTCTTTTGAGATTTATTTATCTTGATAATAAAACTTTTGCATAATTTCCTTTCAGTTCCCTCTCTGGGATACTTTGCTGTTTCACTGTTTGTTCCTTTTCTGAAGAAAGTGAAACTCTCCTTTTTGATCTCATCAGGTTATGCTCAGGGGCTGCTCCTGGCTCCCAGGGGTGCTGGGGTTGGAGTCTGAACTTCCTCTGTGCCATGCTTGTGTACAGTCCGTTGAGTTCTCTCTCTCTACTAGTATATCTACCTTTTAAAAATTTACTTCAAGCAAGTGTGGTACTGAATAAAGACAGATCCTCAGACCAGTGGGATAGAATTGATGGGCGAGAGATAGAACTGCAGGTATCCAGTCAGTTAATTTTCAACAAAGGAGCAAAGAACACAGAGTGGAGCGAGAAAAGCCTCTTCAAAAAAGGGTGCTGGGAAAACGGCTACAAGTAAAAGCATGAATTCAGACTTCTCTCTCACACTGTGCACAAAAGCCCATTCAAAACGGATTAAAAACCTCAATATCAGACCTGACTCCAGAAATTATTGAGGAAAACAAATGAGGAACCTTCCATAACACTGAATATAGAGACATCTTTAATGGTTCAGTTCCATTGGCCAAGCAAAAGGAAGAAAGGTTAAACAAATGGGACTGTATCAAATTAAGAAGCTGTGCTTCAGTAGAAATGACATCTGTACCTATATGTTCATTGCAGCACTGTTCACAATAGCCAAAATCTGGAAACAACCCAAGTGCCTTAGAACAGATGACTGGTAAAGAAACTTTGGTACAGCTACACAATGGAAAACTATGCAGCCGTTAGGATAGATGAAGTCATGAAATTTGCTTATAACTGGATAGACATGGAGAGTATCATGCTAAGTGAAATGAGTCAGAAAGAGAGGGACAGACAGAAGAACTGCACTCATTTGTGGAGTATAAAATAACATAACATGAGGCTGACACCCAAGGACAGTAGGTACAAGGGCCAGGAGGATTGCCCCATAGCTGGAAGCCTGTCTCATGAACGGAGGGGAGAAGGCAGATGGAATAGAGAAGGGATCACTAAGAAAATGATGGCTGGAGGAATCAGTCAGGATGGGAGATGTGTGCCAGAAGTGGATAATGGATCAAACATGATGACCTCTCAGTGTCTGTATTGCAAACCATAATGTCCAAAAAGTAGAGAGAGAGTATGGGGGAAATTGTCTGCCACAGAGGCAGGGGGAGCGTGGGAAAGTGGGGGGTATACCGGGGATATGGGTGGTGGGGAATGTGCACTGCTGGAGGGATGGGTGTTTGATCATTGTGTGATTATAACCCAAACATGAAAGCCTGTAACTTTCTCATGGTGATTCAATAAAATTAAAAAATAAATAAATAAAAAAGAAGCTGTGTTTGATAAAACAAATGATTGACCAGAACAAAAAGACACCTTAAAGACTGGGAGAAAAAACAAGAGAAAAAAAGTGGAGTTCGTGCACAATTCAATCAGCTAATCAGTGGCTGAATAAATAGCAGTACTCCTACATTTAAAAAAAAAAAGACAGGGAGAAAATATTTCTTATCGGTCATCTGACAAAGCATTAACATCGAAGATACGTAAAGTACTTGTAAAACTTAAGGGAAAAAAACCAGTCAGCCCCATCCAAAAATTGGGTAGTTAAACCTTGCATGCAGCTGATGTTGGTTTGATCCCTGGTGATCACAGAGTGACCCAAGCTCCCCGCAGGAGTGATCAATGAGTGCAGAATAAGGAGCAACCCCTGAGCACCACCAGATGTTCCCCTGCTAAAGAATCAATTACAACAAAACCATTCCTTCTTGGTACAACATTACCCTCTGCAGAGGGATGCAAAGACTCCTAATTAAGCTTCTGGATTACTGTTTGAAATTCTAAGCAGAAAAATGTTCAACTTCTGAAAAATATTTCTTCCTTCTCACTGCTGAGAAGATACTTCAGCTATTATTAGTTCTCTTTGGTACATTCCATCACATCTACACCACTAATTCATGGCTGCAGTTTCCACTTGTAGTTGAGATTGGCACGGCCAAGTCTTCTAGTCTAAGCAGGTTTGGAACTAAATAGAGATTGGGATTACACAACATCGTGAATGAATCAAGCCCTACTAGATGGTTAATTTCTGCCACATGGATCTTACCTCAGAAAAAAACTGGGACAGTCCTAGATAAATTGGGAACAGCCGGTCATCCTATCCCACTTATGGGAGAAAATCCCTACACAAAGTAGTTGAAGCTACTTAAACTACTGGGTAATGAAGTACTCATAATACATGTTAGCTACTACTAAAAAACAGAATTTAATTTTGAGGCAGTTTATACAAGCATAGTGCACCATTAACCCTGGCCCTGGCCCCTGGCATAGTTTTGGATTCATGGTCAAAATGTCCTCAGTGTTTAGCAGATTGGTCCAGCCAATCGTCTTTTCCAGAGACGCTCAGGAATGAGATGAGGTATGTACCACATTGCTTCTCTTTTCTTGAGAATGGCTGGTGTATGCGTTAAAGATAGTGAATTTGGACAGCAACTGTTACTCCACTCTCGACTTCATATAAAACACCGAACTTCATGTAAAAACTAAAAACATATGAAAATGCTGATTTGGCAGAGTCATTGGCTTCCTGTGAGTAGACTTGGAAAATTAACCACAGGTAACGCTGATCAAGAAATTGAATTAAATAAATTCAATTTATTCAGTGTGTTCTCTGGGTATCTCTGCTGCTCTGACACTGTAGAGCACTTGGGGAATGGAAAGAATCTAATCTTTAATTAGTTGACTTCATGTCCATGGAGGCAATGATACTTTCAGAGCACAAGCTTGGTCAGGTTACTCGTTCCAAAGCGTCTGAGCGCTTCAACAGGACTCATTCCCAGGAGCAAGGCTATTTTCTGTTAACCCATTAGAGAAAGCGTCTTATGGGAGGAAACCATGCTACTAATTTTAGATCTCCGCTTTCATTCTTAGCACCACCGCATTCAACAACACATTCCTGGATACCAAGCTGATGCGCCCAGCATGTGTATTTGATCCTTTCCTGTGGGAAGCTCCAAGTGCACTGTGGATGGAATGAGATTCACTACCGCCCGTCACACAGTCACCGTTAGACCGTGTGGAGTGGGAGGAGAACAGTTTTGGCTTTTGTGATCTCCTTACATCAGGCAGTTATTTTACAACCCAGACAGAATCAGTGGTGAGGCTGGAGGTCAGCAGAGTTTGCGGTAGCCACTCCTGACCGCAGAGATATGGAGACCATCCATCCAAAGGGTGCTCACGCCAACTCTTGGCTAGATCTCCTGATCCTCTCCTCAGATCCATGCTCTCCTCATGTGGCCTGCTGCTGTGAGTCTGGGCTATCGCGGGTTCCAGTGATCTGCCTGGAGTCAGGGAGTCGTAGTGGACAGACCAACGTTCTCTTCTTGGACGTCCCGCCTCCTCCACCAGGAAGCCCTAACCTTTCACCCTTTTGTTCTCCTGGTTATTCCCAGCTGCTGCTCTGATCATGAGAATGGAGGGCTTGCTGCTGGCTCTGGGAGAAGATTCAAATGCAAAGTTTGAGCAGGGCCAAGGACTGAATTCACAGGGCTGTGGAGCATGTGGGAAACTTGAGTTCATTTGGACCCTGTTGGTACCTCTCGGTCCCCTGAGCACTTCTAGCGAAGACTCCCAAGTCCTAAGCTAGAACGGCCCAAGTCAGAAATTGGAGTGGGGTTTCTATTTATGGGGTTTCTCTGAAGTCTATTCAATGAAACAACATGGTGTGCAAGTTGCCTCGATGTGTAATATTCTAATCACTCTAGACCAGCATTTCCAGAAACTTCTGAAGTGGCCCCTCAACAAACTGAATTGGATTTAGATAATACACTTAGTGTCTCACTTGTTTTTTGCAATCAATTTTGTTAATGGTATTGTCATTTTCCAACAAGCAGTGGAGAAAAAGCACAATCTGGGGACCCTTTCCAGAAGATTCCACCAGACCTCGGACCCAGGACCCGTCTCCCAGGGCTGATGCCTCTCTGCTGAGCAACACTCAGAGACCCCTGCTCCCTCCCAGCCATGCAGGACTCTCAGAAAGAAGTAAAAACCGAGGTACTTGGGTGATGGAACAATTACTTACATTTTTAAAAATTTATTTTATTTTTATAAAGTTGTTCACAGTAATTTATTACATTCAGTATTCCAACACCAATACCACCACCACTACACCTTCCTACCACCATTATTTAGAATTTTTCCCAACCATCACCCAAGCCTGGCCCAACAGCAGGCCCTAAATAATTTATTTTGTATTGCTTGTTATGAATAATCTGCTAAAAATTATCAAGAAAAGTTTCCTTAGAAGAAAGTGTGAAGATTATTGTATCTCCCCTAGAGCCATTAAGCCCTTGTTTAAGAGATTGATGACATGTTGAACTTTGTGTGCTACTATATATATATATAATTTTTTTATTGTGATTGGTTACCTTCTACTTTTCACCTCAACCAATGTGGTGTGGTACTCCTAGTACATCAGTGGTGCAGAGTACGAGATGTCATAGCCCTGTGTTCCAGGAATTCTAAAATTTTAAATGGGATGCTACAGCTGGAGTCAAATTTTTAACTGGATGGTGACTTTGGGGTCTGGAGACATCTCTGCAGCTTGTTGCTCTCTTCCAAGAATTATTTGAGAGTCTCTGGATCATGGCCATTAATGAATTTATATGGCACCAAAGGCTGCTCATGGGCGTGACTGCCAGGCTCCCGGAAGAACAGGGAGATGGGAGGAGGTAGCCCATCACTGACTCAGCGAGAGCCTGGAGATTTCAGTCACAAAGCCCACATACCTGAGTTTTTCAGCAGATTCACTCTTGGACAACGCTGTCCCGAGCCTGTGGAGATCAGCCATGAGCATGGTGGCAATTAAATTATTTACAATTTTAATTTACTTTGCCAGGTGGTTACTCACAAATCACTTCTATGCCACCTTAATAGTGCCGTGTGCTTACTTTAATTAAAATTCTAAAGAAGCAGAACCAGCAAGTATATCATCATTATTATTCGTGGCATATTGTTGGCTAAGGCCTTTGTAATAAAGTATAGAGCACAAAAATTGTACATTATGAATACACGTGGAACTACCTGGGAAGAAATTGAGATAAAAAAAAACTCTAAACAGATTGTGAAGGAAGACTTAATTTTATATAAAAAAAAAGGGAAGTGTATCAGAAAATCTGTCACAATTATTAAATGAATGGATGGGTTTAAACATGAATTGGCTACAAAATATCATACAATGTAGCAGATTAAGCTTTTCCTTCTGAAGTCTCGCCAGATTTTTTAACAAACAATTTAATATATTATTTTTAACAAAGAGCTTTTGCAGCCAGGAAAGAAATGAGATGGGACTTGAAAAATCCCAACTGCACTTCATTCTTCGGTGGAATTTTGCAGACCTTGATAGGGTTTGTTACATAATCCGCTTTGGCATTGGAGGGTTTCTTTTTAATTATGAAACAGGATTCTTGTTTGATACAAGAATACAAGTCACCCCACATACCCCGCCCCTCAATTTCTTGAATTGTAAATACATTCAAACAATAATAGCCCAGTCATGTGGTAGCAGGACTGGATTAAAATCAACAACTGCAGTTATAGAAATGGCAAAAGCTGGGTCTAAACCCCCAGGACTGGGGCAAAACTGTGAGATTAGGAATGCTCAGAAGTGGGAGTTGATGGAAACTCTTTTTGTTGTTGTTGTTGGGGCTGGGGGGGGGTCACACCCAGCGATGCACAGGGGTTACTCCTGGCTCTGCACTCAGTAGTTACTCCTGGAGTAACTGGTCGGGGGACCATATGGGATGCTGATAACTGAACCCAGGTTGGCTGTGTGCAAGGCAAATGCCGTACTGGCTGTGCTATCACTCCTGCCCCTGACGGAAACTTTGAAAGTGTCCAGTTAGGCTTTATGCCTGCTCTGTCTGAACTCTGGGCTGGAGCGATAGCACAGCGGGTAGGGCGTTCGCCTTACAAGCGGCCAACATGGCCAACCTGAGTTCGATTCCTCCGCCCCTCTCGGAGAGCCCGGCAAGCTACCGAGAGTATTCGATATGCCAGACACAGTAACAACAAAGTCTCCAATGGAGACGTTACTGGGCCCGCTTGAGCAAATCGATGATCAACGGGAGGGCCTTTACCTTTACCTTTACCTTAGACTTCTTGATTTTTAATTACTTTTCTTTTTCCTACCTTGTATGTCAATGTAATGTCCCTCATTCTTAGGTCAGAAAACAATCGGTATAAAGAACTGTCAACAATTATACTCACCAAAAACAAGAATGTTGCTCCATCCCCTCCCTATTTAGAGACTGTCACTGTCACTGTCCTCCCGTTGTTCATCGATTTGCTCGAGTGGGCCCAGTAACATCTCCATTTTTGAGACTTGTTGTTACTGTGTTTGGTATGTTGAATACGCCATGGGTAGCTTGTCAGGCTTTGCTGTGCGGGCGAGATACTCTCGGTAGCTTGCTAGGCTCTCCGAGAGGGGTGGAGGAATCGAACCTGGCTCAGCTGGGCTGGCTGTGTGCAAGCAAACGCCCTACCATTGTGCTATTATATATATACATATTATCTATTATATATAATAGATATTATATTATATATACACATATACATACATATAAGAGCCCGGCAAGCTACCGAGAGTATTCGATATGCCAGACACAGTAACAACAAAGTCTCCAATGGAGACGTTACTGGGCCCGCTCGAGCAAATCCACGATCAACGGGAGGGCCTTTACCTTTACCCTTATCTGAACTCTCCACAGGCCTCATGAATAACTGGTATGGATAGCGTCAGAAAACAATTACTGGCCATTCTGGACTATGCAACATATGGAAAGTGTCCAGATATAACTCTCATACTTAAAAAAATTCTTTTACTACTAGGTTATAGAATAATTAGGAAAGAGATAGAATCTAATTAGTGCCTTAAAGCAAGGCTCTTCCTGAGATCCGCTTCCCTGTCGGCTACGTGGGTCATCGGCAGAGCCTCTTAACACCTCAGGGTTCTGATTCTTTAGATGTCATGAAAAATCTGCTGCTGCTTTTTCTTTGACTGTGGAAGTTCCAACACCTTACCCTTCTCTCCACATTTTATTTTTACACATTCCTCTCAGTGTAACTCCATGTGCTTGTCTCCGCAATAGAAAACATGTTCCTCCCAACAAAAACTGAGCAAAAATGAGTTTTTATAAACAACCATAAACTGTCTGAAATTCGTCAAAGAAATCACGATGCTATTCTTTGTCCGTGCATTGCTGCAAGTTCTTTTCATGAAATAACACCAGACAGAAGAGGCCCGGAGAGATGGCTAGAGGGGAAGCCTGGGGTTCTTGGCATTCTTTGCATGTGGGAGCCTTGGACTCAGTCCTCATTCCCTGGGGGTAATTTTGCAATATTCTCCTGGATAGCTGCCACCAAGTTTAAGAACAAGAATATTTTGCCATTGTTGTGTGTTGTTGTTGGGCTGGAGAGATAGCACAGCGGGTAGGGCGTTTGTCTTGCACGTGGCTGACCAGGCTGACCCAGGTTCGATTCCTCCGCCCTTCTCAGAGAGCCTGGCAAGCTACCGAGAGTATCTCACCTGCACGGCAAAGCCTGGCAAGCTCCCCATGACGCATTCAATATGCCAAACGCAGTAACAACAAATCTCACAATGGAGACGTTACCAGGCCCGCTGGAGCAAATTGATGAACAACATTAGGACAATGCTACAGTGCTACAGTGTTCTGTGTTGTACTCACACATCTTCCCTGCACTCAGCCCTCGTCTCTCTCTGGCCCAGTGTCCCCTGTCCTGACCTGAATTTGCATCAGTGTTTCTTGCTAGAGGTTTTAGTCTAAGAGCTTTGGAAAGGAATACCTACTCTTCTTTGTCTGTTTGTTTTTTGGGGGCCACGCCCAGCATTGCCTAGGGGCCATTCCTGTTCTGTGCTCAGGAGTGACCCCTGGCAATGCTCTGGGGACCAGATGTGTTGCCGGAGATTTGAACCCTGGTCTGTGGGATGCAAAGAAGGAAATTGCCCTCT
Source organism: Sorex fumeus (assembly GCF_029834395.1). NCBI lineage: Eukaryota > Metazoa > Chordata > Mammalia > Eulipotyphla > Soricidae > Sorex > Sorex fumeus. The sequence continues at coordinate 10,127,732 of NW_026606157.1, read as the reverse complement.
GTGACGTATTCGATATGCCAAACACAGTAACAACAAGTCTCACAATGGAGATGTTACTGGGCCCGCTCGAGCAAATCGATGACCAACGGGAGGACCGTGACCGTGACCATCTCTCCAGTCCAAGAAATCTGACTGTTACATTTATCTGCAACAGACGTTTTGCTTTGTTCTGAGATCCAGTCACTCCATTGCATGTAGATTTGCTTCCTTTCAGTTTCATTAACATGCTCTCACATAGAGGTGCCGTCAGCACCTTACTCACGAATGACCAATGTGTGGCTGGGTATCTTTGCTGCATTCTTCTCGTTCTGAGCCATCAGAGTTGGCAGGAACATCAGACCGTTGTTTAGCAGCAATGTTACTCTCCAATCTGCCCTTTGGTCTTCTCTTCCCACCCTTTCCTCCTGGTTTCCTTTGCTGTCACAGTGCAGCCATCACCTTATTTCTCCTGGAGTAGGGGAAAGGGATGGTCTCTGGGGCAAAGGCCCGTGAGGTCAACTTCTCTGGACACGGCCGAAGAACATAGCGAGAGCAGTGCCCCGGAGCTCACGTACTAGCACCCCGAGTTCTCTGGACTGAGCATCTCTGTCTTTGTACGGCCTCTTGGGTTTTCTCTTCTTGAAGAATCCAGTGAGGCCTCCTGCTTCTTTCCCTAGTCTGTTCTTTGTCTTTTTCTGATGGATTTGCGGCGTCTTTTGTGGTGAGTTCTGCGTGTTGCAAGCCTCCTCTCCCAGTTTGCGAAGACTTTCCTCCCTCCTTTCTTTTTTTTTTTTTGGTGTCTGTATTCCAAGTTCTTTCCCATGATGGATGAGGGAAAGGAGAAGCCTCGATTTCCAGAATCCAGTCTCTCTCAGCTCAGAACTGGTGCAGTCTGTCTTCCTTCTGTCTAGTGAAGGCAGCAGCTCTGTCCCACCTCTCCGTCACCTCTCGGACATTGTATGATGGGATTCTAGTTGCGCTTGTCCTCAGGGATGATTCCGTAGGTTTCCCTGCCCCCATGGAGTTTATGGATGTGCCACGCAGCCTGGCACACAGAGAGACGACTTTCCACATGAGCCAGAGCTGCTGGTGTTCAGGCCCCACCCAACCGCATCTGGTACCATGGCACAGAGTCAGACAGATTTAAGTACTTCCTCCAACATATCCTGAATGTTGGGGCAGAGATGCTATCTAGACTCCTGTGGCCTGGTCTCTGTCTTGAACCTAATACTAGGGACAGGGACAGCCCAGGGACTTTGAGTAGATTTAATTAGATACTCTACCTCAAGGGCTGGAGCCATAGCACAGCAGGTAGGGTGTTTGCCTTGCATGTAGCCAACTGGGCCGACCTGAGTTCAATTCCTCCACCTTCGATTCCTCCACCCCTCTCAGAGAGCCCGGCAAGCTACCGAGAGTATCTCGCCCGCATGGCAAAGCCTGGCAAGCTACCCCTGATGTATTCGATATGCCAAATACAGTAACAACAAGTCTCACAATGTTACTGGGCCCGCTCGAGCAAATCGATGAACAACGGGAGGACAGTGACAGTGACTCTACCTCAAGGGCTCAACAAGTGGTGGCATAATTGCAAAACAAGTGGCTCTGCCCTGAGCCACTAGAGAGACTTCTGTTGTACTAGAATAAACTAGAAATGTGGCCCCAGAAAAAGGGGGAACAATCACCCGAACTCAACTGTATGCCAGGGTCCCACACCCATAGGCGACACAAAGTCACATTTGTCTGCTCCCAATTAAACTAGTAAATTAATATTTATGAAGTAATCCTAGATACATGTCATTCAACCTAGTTGTGCCACTAGAAGGCCTTGAGGAATTAGGGGTGAAAGGTACGAGAGCTCATCCTATCTTCCTACTGCACACAGGTTGAGATGCCAGACTGAAGGGCTTCCCTCTCTCTCCCTCTCCTCTCCCTCCCTCTCTCCCTCTCTCTCCCTCCCTCTTCTCTTCCTCTCTCTTCCTCTCTCTCCTTCCTTCCTTCCCTCTTTTCCTCCTTCTCCCTTTCCCTCCCTCCCTCCCTCCCTCCCTCCCTCCCTCAATCCCTCTCTCCCTCCCTTCCTCCCTCTAATCTCTTACTCTCCCTCTCCCCCTCTCCCCCTCTCCCTCTCTCCCTCTCCCTCTGTCCCCCCTCTCTCTTTCTCTTTCTCTCTCAGCACAGAGATCTTGCATTTACTTCCAACCCATGACCATGAATGAAAAAAAGATATGATTTCCACGCCCCCCCATCCTTTAAGGAGTTTATTACCCAGTGAGCAAGCCAGCAATTCTTCTAACACAATTAGAGGCTAGTAAAAGATAATTGTAAAACTGTGGGTTCTATTTTAATAGCTACATTTCAGAAAAAGTTCAATGTTATAAGAAAAATAATTATTAATTAGATCTGTTTATTTGTTTCCAAACCTACCACTAATTAAAAAAGGCCAATGTACTTTTGGGGGGCTTGCAGGCAGTGTTTGCTATTCTGGGTTCCCCTCAGCTAGGGGGACCAGTGTCTCAGTGCCAGGGGCTCAGGGGTGCAGCTGGGGGGTTATCTGGGTCCTGATGAGCCTCTGGGGTCACCTGTGGTGGTGTTTGAGGACCTCCAAGATCATATGTGGAGGGGCTGAGGGACACCCAGAATACTACCTGTCATTGCCCTGAGTCTCCTGGTCCTGTGGACCATGCTCGGGTGAGATGCACACACTGATCCCCTGCACAGTCTCCCTGGCCTTCAAATGTGCTTTTTATGTACTCGGAGGGGGGAGGGCACACTTCACAGGGGTTATTCACAGCTTAGGGGTTACTTTAGCATGCTTCAGGGATCATGGGGTGCTGGGTCCATGTGCAAAGCCTGTATTCCAGCCCAGGAGCTATCTCTCCGGCCTCTCGCAGATGTACTTGAAGTTCCGTATTCTCTCCAGCTCCAAGCTCATGGCCTGTCAGTTGTACATTAATTAGCTGCCTTTTCTTGCTTCAGGGCTGGAGCGATAGCACAGCGGGTAGGGCGTTCGCCTTACACGCGGCCAACATGGCCAACCCGAGTTCGATTCCTCCACCCCTCTCAGAGAGCCCGGCAAGCTACCAAGAGTATTGGATATGCCAGACACAGTAACAACAAAGTCTCCAATGGAGATGTTACTGGGCCCGCTCGAGCAAACCGACAATCAACGGGAGGGCCTTTACCTTTACCTTCTTGCTTGCATTCATCATTGTTTCATTTATTTTTGCCATGCCATGGATCAAAGCCAGTGTCACTCACACACACACACACACACACACACACACACACACACACACACACTCACTCAGGTCATGTATGCTGCCACTGAGCCACCCTGACCCCCATTATTAGTTTATATTTATTTATTTATTTATTTATTTTTCTTTTTGGGTCATACCTGGTGATTCTCAGGGGTTACTCCTGGCTCTGCATTCAGGATTTACTCCTGGTAGTGGTCGGGGGACCATAAGGGATGCTGGGAATCGAACCCAGGCTGGCCGTGTGCTAGGCAAACACCCTCCCCGCTGTACTATCACTCCAGTGTTCCTCCCCGTCCTCGTTAGTTTAAAATGCAGGAGTTGCACCTTCTGTCACGAAAGGTGGGTCGCTTCTGGCAGCTGCAGTGCGCTCGCCTGAGTAGGGGCCCTGTGGAAGGAACACGCGTGTGTGACGCTTCCCCTCCACCACGGAATCTCGTGCTTTCCTCTGTCTCCCCCTTGCGTTTCCAGTGCCATGGAGGATCTGGTTCTGTCCAGTTGGTCTGGCGATGGTGTCATGCTAGTTCCAGACACATGGGACTGGGCTTGCTGCCTCTTCCATGGGTATGTAGGAGGACAGTGGACAGAAGAGGCAGTGGCACTCTTGGACATTCCCGTGATGGTCGAAGGGTTCGTTTCTGAACCGTTGCCGGGAAGATGGGCACGGTCTAAGTGCATTCGTCATCAGACACCTCTGAGGATCATCTCATATCTTAATGCAGAGAAGGCAAAGCTAGAATGGGGGTGGGGGAGACCCCACAGGCACCTGGGACACGATTGTGAAGTTGGGGTCATGCCTTTGCTCCTGCAGCTTGTTCTGAGATAAACCCACGACCATTCCCAGGTGGATCACGGAAATATAAATTCCCAGCTCACAAAGTCCAGAGATTTCCTGTGTCCACGAATAATGGCCCAGTGGCTGTGTCAGCTGTCACCGGATGGCCATCGTTCCTGGTGTTGAAATGATGAGCTGTGTCCTCAGTCAGACCCGGCCAGGTGCTCATTGTCTGGCCAGGAAATTGGGCTCAATCCTGTTCTCTGGCGCTTCAAGATAAGGCCAGTCACTCTGGAAGGTGATGGGCTTAAATACTGCTCACCACTCGCCAGGGCTTCTCAGCTACTCAAGGACCTTCCTTGTTTGTCTCCTTTTGAGATCACTGTCAAGTACAGAATGAAAACTGAAACAGGTGGCATGTGTTTGGGAATTTGGCTTACGCCAGACAGGCCAGTGAGAAGCCAGCCCCTCTGAGAACCCCCCAGCCTCAGTCCCTAGGGAGATTCTTACGGCTCCCCCCAACGATCTGCTTTGAGAGTCCCCAGTGGAATATGTGAAGGGGGTTGTCCAGTGTGTAGTTTTTTTTTCTTGATCAAAATATATAGTTTGTCACCATGAAAATGGATTTGTGCTCGAGTCTGTGGGCACTGAGTGTTGTAAGAAGGATTTGCACACGAGACTCCGGGGGGGTGTGAAATTAGCTTACTTAGTGGCTTTGAGATTTTGTGTCCTCCAGGCCTCATGCTGGTTCCTTCCTGTGTCCACCATCATGGGTCTGCACTGGTCCTGTCTGTCTGAGTCCATGGCTGGTCTCTAGGATGCTCCAGAGTCTGTCCTAGGGCTCAAAGGACTGTGGTCCTGTGGCTCTCTGACCTGTTGGTTTTCCTGGTTCTCCACCCACAGCCACGAGACCGTGTGGCAAGCGTTGCCTTCCTTCTTTGCACCAGGGCGACTGGGGGCCACAGGAAGTGACCTAGCCAGAGCCCCTTTGATATCTGACAAATCCCCTCCCCCCCCAGACACTTCATTGCCAATTCTCACTGACTGCCTTTGCAGCAGGGGGGATATATATTTTTTTTAAATTGAATCACAGTGAGATGTACAGTTATAGAGTTCATGATTGGAATTGTAGACATACAATTTCCCAACCCCTGTCCCTCCACTAGTATGTATTTCGTACCACAATGTCTCTCAGTTTCCTCCCTGCTCCAACCCCCAGGCTGCCTCTATGGCAGACTCTCTCTCTCTCTCTCTCTTTCTCTCTCTCACCCCGCGTCCCCCCCCCCCCCACCTTGGGACACTTTTCTTCTTTCTCTTTTTCTCTTTCCTTTGGAACATTATGTTTTGCGAGCGATAGCACAGCAGTAGGGCGTTCGCCTTACAAGTGGCCAACATGGCCGACCCGAGTTCGATTCCTCCGCCCCTCTCGGAGAGCCCGGCAAGCTACCGAGAGTATTCGATATGCCGGACACAGTAACAACAAAGTCTCCAATGGAGACGTTACTGGGCCCGCTCGAGCAAATCGACGATCAACGGGAGGGCTCGAGCAATACAGGTACCAAAAAGTTCCGTATCTCTCTTTCCCTCCTTTTATCACTCAGATCTTGTCCAGAGTGATCATTTCTAACTATCAGTATCATAGTGGTCCCTTCTCTGTCCTAACTGCCCTCCCCCCACCGAACACCCCACACCGACTTGTGGCAAGTTTCCCACCATAGACCAGTCATCCTGACCCTCATTTCTACTGTCCTTGGGTATAGTTCTCATGCAATGTTTTTCTTATTTATAATCTTCATATGGGCTGAAGCAATAGCACAGTGGGTAGGACGTTTGCCTTGCATGTGGCTGACCTGGCCGACCTGGGCTCGATTCCTCCGCCCCTCTCGGAGAGCCCAGCAAGCTACCGAGAGTATCTCACCCGCACAACAAAGCCTGGCAAGCAACCTGTGATGTATTTGATATGCCAAACACAGTAACAAGTCTCACAGTGGAGATGTTACTGGGCCTGCTCGAGCAAATCGATGAACAACTGGAGAACAGGTGCTATAATGCTATATTCCTCATATGAGTGTCTGTCTCTCTCCCTCTGACTGACTTCACTCGGCATGATACTCTCCATGGCCATCCATGTATAAGCAGATTTCATGACTTCATATTTGCAGGGAGGATTTGAAAGGACCGAATATAGTTAGCAGGTTTCCATCCAGGAAGCATCGTTCATTGACCCCTGATATTCTTACTCTCAGGTATGTGGAACTGCCTGGATCTCATCAAAGCAGTAGGTTTTGGCCCCTTGCATTTTCTCTTTCACCTTAGGTAGGTGAAAATCGACAGACATCCCTTTGTCCCTTGATGGACAGCAGCCCATCAGGTTCTTAGATAAAATGCTCCCAGAAGTTATCTTTCCGCTGGCAGCTGTTGTGTTGGGTGTCAGCATCAGATGTTGGAGGACCCCTGGGAGGCTTCTTGGGCAGATGACAGGTTGCTGGACGCTGAGATAGAAGGAATGTGTCACATCCCTCCCCACTCATCGCTGGCTTCTAGATTCATCCCCCACTGCTGGGGTGTGAGGGTGGGAGTGGAGCCATGAAGCCTGTTTGAAATGCAGAACCTCAGAGCCCACCAGCCGTGAGGGAACAGCAGGAGTTCTAGCAAGCCCCAGGCAGCCGCTGAGTCAGAGCACTGTGCTGCTCACTCCTGGTGATGGTGACTTCAGTCATTCCTGCCGGGCTCACCTTTCCTGTTAGAATAAGAACTCGGGGCGAGCACTGTGAAAGTGCTGAATCATTTCAGAGAGACGTGTTGGGAGTTGGAGTTGCTGCATTGAAACTGGGCTTTGCTGCTCTTCAGAGCCCAAGTTCTCCCATGAATACGCATCTCTCGGTTTCTCTCCTCTCACATCATTGTGACTAAATTTCTTTCAATAAAATTTTTTTCACTAAAAAAATATGTATTCTTGATGGATTTGGTCCAAATTACTGGTTAAAGAGAACATGTATTAAATAAGCCTCCTAATAGTAATGCTGCTTGAAGATGAGGCAGGTTAAAGAGGCATTCCTCTTGCCTCTGTAGTTTTCCTGGTGTCATCATTGGCATCAAGAATCATATCGGTTTGGCCCAAAGAAGATGGGTGAATGGATGCCAGGGCTGTGGGGAAGATTCCTGAAGATAAAATCTGAGCAGTTAAAAACTTTCAGGGCAGATGCTCCGCCCTTTCTCCTAAGGAGGCCTGGTTGGCTGAGGGCCCCCCTCCCCCCGCCCAGCGTCTGCCTTGCAGATTCCGAGGCATCACGAGTGAGCACACTTCCGATGTGGAGGGCCTCAGCCCTGCTGTCTTCCCTCGTTCTAGGCACCATTTAATCTCCAGCTCTTTTTAAAATTGAGCCAGAGAGATTATAAAGTAGATAGGTGTTCGTTTTACACGTGGTTGGCGCTGGTTCAATCCCTGGCATCCCATACGGTTCCCCTGAGCCCTGCCAGGATTGATTCCTGAGCACAGAGCCAGGAGCAAGCCCTGAGCACTGCCAGGTTTGGCCCTAAATAAATAAATGAAATTAATTATTTACAGTGACAGTTTAGGCATCAATAATGTTTCTGCTTATGGGAGTGATATAAATAAAACCCCTCACATTTTAAAACAACAGCCACGTTCAACAAAAAAAAAACTCTGTTCTGGTCCTTTTTATACCGTTGCTCCATTGTTTTACTTCTTGGAAGAGGGCAGTCACTTAATATCTGAGAGTCATTATTTTTTTCATTTGTTTCTGATCCTATTATCATCTGTTTTTTACCGTCTGCCATTCAGAGAACATAATTGACCCTAATTGAACAGGTTCAACAAGTTTCATTATGACAAGGCCCAATCATTTCTAGATGGGGAACCATAAAAAACAGAATACGAACTATTATTTTGTACAGGGATAGCTGCTGTGAGCCACATTTATGCATCATATACATTTTTATGAGTTTTTTAAATCTATTTTCTCAACTAGCACTTCAAACAAATCTGCAATGTTCTATATCACGTTTTTAGTTAAAGCTTAGAGTTGAGTTAGTTGAGTTAGAGTTGAGTTAACTGAGTTCGCAGGAAGTGATGTCACATCTGCTGTGCAAATGTGAGGCTCAGGGTTCAGTCCTTGGCATGGAAAAAAATGAGAAAATATGAAATGGAGCAGATGGTGGTAGTGTAACAATATGAATGACTCAACACCATCAAACCGGGCACTTAATGGGGATGGTAAAACCTGGGCAAAGGATTCTGAGCAGCTAATTGAATGAGGTGGAGATTAGATTCAAAGCAGAGATGTCTGACTCAAAGTTCCATGCTCTTCCATTGCACAAGGAGGAAAGAAGTGGAGAGAGAGAGATGAGAGAATGATCCAGGGAGGCTGGAAAGAAACAGGAAAGAACTGAAGGGGAGAAGAGATGGGGAAGCCCAAAGGCTGGCAAGAGATTGGCAAGAGATTCAAATTTACCATGGAATTGCATTGTTACTGAGTTCGTAAATTGCCTCGAGCAGGCCCCAGTAACGTCTCTTTCATCCTAGCCCTGAGATTATATTCAAGGCTCTTTAGGAGAATGAGACCCATCATTGTTACTGGTATTTGGCATATTTGGTACGCCACGGGGAGTTTGCCAGACTCTGCCCTGTGGGCAGGCTACATTCGATAGCCTGCAAGTTTGTCCAAAGTAGGAATGAGATAATAATATGTCATAAAAAGATGTCCTGATAAGATGTCGCACGGCCGCGAATGCCAGTACCTTCATGTGTGCGGAGAGTGGTCTCGGCATGGTAGTGGCTGGTCCTGGAGGTCTTCTGCTGCCGGAGCCCTGGTTGGGGCGGGGAGGAAAGCTCAACCCGCTCTCTTCCAAGGGACCTCGGTGAAGAACAGCCAGGCGCGGGGGCAGAGACTGCACTGGTCTCGTCCGGGAGCTGGATTTTATAGTCTCTGAGTCTTGGCCGCTGATGGGATTACACGGCGCCAGGGGGCCAGGTGGTGGGTGTGACCCCCGCCTACTGGAATTTGGAGGATCTGGGTGGAGGATGCTTGTTACTGTGATTACTTGGTTTTGTTGCTTTGAGAGTAGAAGCATATTAAAAAATATGTCAATCATAGGAATTATATGGGGACAGTCAACGTTAGTAGCAAAAGTGTATCATACTTAATAGAATGACCTGAACTTCTCAGTTAACACTATTTTCCACCGAAATGAAGATTTCTCCTCGGCATCTTCTGACTAATACTGTCATCTTGCATAGCAATAGGAGATTTTTGTTAATGCCCAAGAGACAAAGATATAAAGCTGATCGCGATTACATTTATGTCACTATCCTTTATATGTGGAGCCATCTGCCACACCAGGCAGCTCCCCCTACTTTGCCAGTACTCCCCACTGACTGGGCAGTAAAACCCTGAGCCCTGGCCTGATGGGCATCCACTGCTCTGGCAGGTACCCACTGCTCAGGGGTCTCATCCATGGGTGTTCACCGGGGTCTGCCTTGTTTAGGTTTTGGAGACTCAGCAGAGGACAAACCCAGAACCATCCACAGAAGCTTTCCTGCTCGTGGGAGCAGATGAATGGTACAACGGACACGAACCCATGAGTCATTTTCAGAGTGACAGACCAGTACCTAGAAGGACATTGTTCGTAACACTTGTTTTCTTCAGGGCCAGTTGGTCTCGAGCGGGTTGTATGTGCCAGTTGCTCTCCTCCAAACCCCACTCATTGGCAGTAGTGCCTGTGACTTGGTTTCTTGTTCGTTTCTCAAGGATGCCAGAACATCCCAGATTTAGCCCGTGCGTGGCCTATTTCCAGAGCATGTGGTCACATCTCAGTGCCCAGTTATTGCTTGGCATGTGTCCGATGTTTAATAATAAATGCTTGTGAAATAAATGAATGTGAAGCTTTGGTATGAGTTGGTTGGTAAGTTCTTATCTGATAGGATGAAAGTTTGTTTTGTTTTTTTAAAGAGCTTTTTGCAGTTTGGAACTGTTCAAATATTTGCGTGCTTTTATTTTATTTTATTGATAAACTTGCTCCAAATCATCATTTCTTTTTTTTACAGACGATAACTCTGCAGAGTGTGGGCTTCTGAGTTTTTCTTCTCATTTTTTGAGAAAGACAGATTGAGAAAGGACTTTGGAAGGCTGCGAAATGGGAAAACACACTCTGTAACTAACCCTGTAAAGAGAAAACACTATGGATGGTTTCTGGGTCATTTTGGGTGAAGAACAAAAAGGTGGGTGCAGTGCGTTCCTGGCCAGGCTCTGTCGGTACTTTCCTCCTTCTGGTTTGGACTGTTCTGTTGTTCCCTCCTGCCAGGACTGGTGAGTGATGCTCTGTCCTAGCAGAAGCTAAGCCCTGCCCCATCTTCCTCTCAGCCCTGCCCAGGAGAGGACAATGGTTTCTCTGCCTGTGCTCTGCAAAGCGAATCACTATAGGCAGTGTCAGCTCGAGTAAATATTGGGTTGGTTTTTATAGGCTTAAAGAGATTCATGAGAGGTCACTAAAGGCTGGGGAGATCACTTACAGGGCTAGAATGTGCGACTAGGTACAGGAAACCCAGGTTCCAACCTTACTGGTCTCACAGCACTGCTAGGAGTGACCCCCAGGCACATGACAGGCAGTAGCCTTTGAGTACCACTGGGGGGTGGAATCCCCTAGTAATCAAACAAAATATTTGAGGGACTGGAGTGATAGCATAGCGGGTAAGGCACTTGCCTTGCATGCGACCGACCATCTTACATGGTCCCCTGAGCACTGCCAAGTCTCCTGAGTGCAGAGTCAGGAGTAACCCCTGAGCATTGTCCGGTGTGGCACCAAAGCCAAAAGAAAAAGAAAGAAAGAAAAAAAAAAACCCACTCAGAATATTTGACTACACAATATTTATTATTTTATTCTGTGGATGGACTGGAGAGATAGCACAGCGGGTAGGGTGTTTGCCTTGCATGTGGCTGACCTGGGTTCGATTCCTCTGCCCCTCTTGGAGACCCTGGCAAGCTACCGAGAGTATCTCGCCCACACGGCAAAGCCTGGCAAGCTCCCCTTGGCATATTCAATATGCCAAAAACGGTAACAAGTTCTCAATATGGAGATGTTACTGGTCCCGCTCGAGCAAATCGATGAACAACGGGAGGACAGTGCTACAGTGCTATTCTGTGGATGAGAGCAACTTCCTGTGGTAGACTTCAGTTGCCAGCAGTTTGTTATTTTCTCCTGAAGCTCTTCCTTACAACACCTGATGCTTTAGCTAGTGATTTAGGGTGCATTCCAAAGTTTCTGTTAGAAACCTTTGCTTTCCAACAATTCTCGGCACACACATCTTTAAGAATGGCAGTTTTACCCTTTTTTTCTAAAAGACACATCTCTGCTGTCTGACCCACATCGACACCCAGCGCTGCTTGGCTCCCACGGGGCTGCCGACAGGGCACGCACCCATCACTGGGTCCCCAGTGCCAGAGCTTGGACAGAAAGTAGATCACTGTAAAGAAGCTCCTTCACTGTTGGTGGGAATGTCCACTGGTTCAGCCCTTCTGGAAAACAGTATGGACGATTCTCAAAAAATTAGAAATTGAGCTCCCATTTGACCCAGCAATACCACTCCTGGGAATATATCCCAGAGAGGCAAAAATGTATAGTCGAAGTGACATCTGCACTTGTTTGTTCATTGCAGCCCTCTTTACAATAGCCAGAAACTGGAAGAAACCTGAATGCCCAAGAACAGATGACTGGTTAAAGAAACTTTGGTACATCTACACAATGGAGTACTATGTAGCTCTTAGAAAAGATGAAGTCATGAAATTTACATACAAGTGGTACAATATGGAAAGTATCATGCTAAGCGAAATGAGTCAGAAAGAGAGGGATAGACATAGAAAGATTGCATTCATCTGGGGGATATAAAGTAACAAAGTATGAGATTAATACCCAAGAATAGCTGAGATCAGCACCAGGAGGATTACTCCATAACTTAGAGGCCAGCCGGGTATCCTAGAGGAAAGGGCTATTCAGATAGAGTAGGGAGCACCAAATAAAGGATGTTTGGAGGATCCTCCCAGGAGGGGAGATGCATGTCGAAAGTAGACTATGGACTGAACATGTTTGCCACTCAATGCCTCTTTTGCAGACCACAACACCCAAAAGGAGAGAGAGAACACAGGGCATTGCCCTGCCACAGAGACGGGGGGATGGGGGGATGGGGGTGGGAGGGATATTATCCATGGTGGTGGAAAATGGGCACTGGTGGAGGGATGGGTATCTGATCATTGTATAATTGAAACCAAAGCACAAAAAATTGTAAATCTACAACTTTAAAAAAAAATAAAATAAAATAAAGGGAAAAAAAAATAAATAAAAAAAATAAAAATAAAAAAAAAAAAAAAAAAAAAAAAAAAAAGAAGCCACAGGCTTTGGAGCCAAGTGCCACACAGCTTGGGACCTGCTGATCCCTCTGCCGCATGTGTGTCTCCCGCCCACCCCTCATCTCATCCTCACCTCTCAGGTCACTCAGGGCCGAGCCTCCAGGACTGGGCTCTGGCCTCTTGTCTATTGTGGGTCTCACTGCTTGTGGCCTGGGCCGACAATCTTGCTTGCACCAGACTCAAGCTTAGAAGGGGTATTTGATATCCCAAGCACTGAAGATTAGCCAGGGTCTTGCTCCATGGGGTTTCCTCTCCGCCACTGGTGAGAGTGATCAGGGCACAGTCTCCCTCCTCTTTGTTTAAACAACTGGGACTTGAGCATCTTTGGGAAACCCAGTTGGCTCCTTAGGTTCACAGAATGATCCATTTGTCAGATTTCTCCCATACCAGTTCCTCTGCCGCCACAGGGCCCCCTACATGCTTCTAGGTGTTTTTGTTTTATTGGGGAGTGTGGGGGGGAGTGAAGAGTGTGGGGTGGGGGTCTGAGTCAGACCAGTTTGCTTAGTATTTGCTCCTGACTCAGGCATCACTCCTAGAGATGCGTGTGTGTGTGTGTGTGTGTGTGTGTGTGTGTGTGTTGAGGGGGGGAAGTTAAGGGTGCCAGGATTTGAACCCAGGGTGACCACATGCAAGGCAAGAATCTTTTTTTTCTTTTTTCGGGTCACACCTGGCAATGCACAGGGGTTCCTCCTGGCTTTTCACTCAGGAATTATTCTTGGCGGTACTTGGGGGACCATATGCGATGCTGGGAATCAAACCCAGGTCGACTGCATGCAAGGCAAACGCCCTACTTGCTGTGCTATCGCTCCAGCCCACAAAGCAAGAATCTTAACCCCGGTACTGAAACTCTGGCTCCACACTTCTGGGCTTCACTCTTGAGTAGCCCCCCGACTCCGTCCCTCCTCCTACCCCCACCCCCCACATTCCATTCCACTAAGTATGGGAATGAAAGATGGGCTGGTAAGAAGCACCTGGCCCAGGAAAAAAATCTGACAAATGGATCAGTCTGTGAACCGATGGGACCAACTGGGTTGCCCAAAGATACTCAAGTCCCAGTTGTTTAAAGAAAGAGGAGGGACCAAAATCATGTGGCTGCTATTGCGGCCGCACGGCATCACTTGTGACCAGCTGTAGAAAACAAATTATTCCACAATGCCTTTTCAGCATGTCTGATTTGGGGGTGTAAACTCTAAATAATAATCTTTTGTCGAAACAATGAATCTAATCAAAGTAGATAGAGAGTTAACTAGAATTCATCCGCTTCACAGGCATTGGGAGGGTTGGGGGGGTTATTTTGGGGTTCTTGGTGGTGAAAAATAAGTGTTGGTGAAGGGAAATGTGTTTGATGATTGCATGACCAAAACTTAAACCCGAATGCTTTGTATTTCCCACAGTGACTCAATAAATAAATAAATAAATTTTTAAAAAAATAGAAAGAAAGACAGAGGAGGGAGACTGCGCCCTGATCACTCTCGTCAGCAGGAAACCCCGTGGAGCAAGGCCTGGCTAACCTCCAGTGCTTGGGAAGAAGCGGCCCAGTGCGGCAAGTTCCTCACAAACCCCCCTTTATTTATGAGATCTGTTTGCTTGAATCTCTGAACCTTTCAACTTTAATATGAAAAATGAACTCCCCTAGGGAGGAAGAATGAACCACTTCCCATTGCATCCCATTCCAAGGTCGCAGGGACCTCCAGGCTGGGGACTGGCTGGGGACAGCTTGTTGGGGTCCATCTTCCCTTTCCGCGAGTTGGTCGGCCTTGGCCGTCCAGACAGACGCGTTTACCCTTGACACAGTCTGGAACTGGGAAGCGCCAGACAAAACACGAATAGCTCCACTCCTCTGACTGAGAAGCCCCTAAAGACACAGAGAAATTCTCCGAGAGCACCAGTGTGGTTCGTCCGCTCGCATTTCAGCTGCCAAGACCTACATTCGGAATGTCGGAACTGCCAGCAAAAACACAGCTGTGAGTCTGTAGCTCAGACAAGGGGCCGGCCACCTTCCAGGCAGGCGGGGCTGGGGACCGGCTGTGCGCGTCAGGTGAGTCTTAGAGGACAGAATGCAGTTCTGGGGGGCACCAGCCAGCAGTGGTCCTCTGTGCCCAACCCACGAGGTCACAGGTTTCACCCTCCTGCCAAGTTTCCACACACCAGAATGCTCTGAGCTCTTGTTTTCGCCGAAGGGTCGTCATGGCCTCGCAGTGCTGTGTCCGAGTTTTGGATCCCCAATTGTGGAACGACTGAGGCCACCACACACGATAATGCAGAAGCAAAGGAATTCTATTACTAGCCCGAGCTAGGGTCCAAGTCTCATCCAACGCAGTGGAGTCTTGACAAGGAGCCCGACTCCAAATCACAAGTGGTTTATATAGGGTTCAGAGTTAGGAGCAGTTTATAGACTGGGTTATTTTTAACATTGGCCCTATTTCAACCGTGGTCAGCAATTAGACAAGGTTAGTGACAGTTTCTAAGGAGGGGACGGTCGGTGACCCCTCGCAACTGGCTAGACCCAACTGCCCAATTTTTTATCTTGGCAAATTACTCAACTGGGAGTTTAGCAGCAACTGCGAGTCCTGCTTTGGGGAAACGGAAACTGAGGCCAGGCTGAGACTTAATGTCACTGCAGCTCGTCATGGGAGCAGTTTTGCCTTCACAGCAGCTGGCGGCCCAGGAGACTTCTGCAGACATACGGTGCACAGAGCATCGGACCCTGTGCCAGAGACTCAGAAGTTTCCAGAAACTAAGCTGCATTCTCGCACACTCTGGGCCAGGGTCCCCGAGTCCCCAGTCTGGCTCGTAGGAGCTGCGTCAGCTCTGCTGTGACCCCCAACTGGGGCGGGGGAGAGTCAAAAGGGCGTTTTCTGAGGGCAGGCTGTAGGAATGACGGGTGACAGCACAGTGCGAATAGATATGCCCGTCTCAGAAACTGGGGCTGCTCCTTCAGCCTCCTTTCATGCTGGGGGCTGAGTTACTGTCCAGGTGCTTTTTTCATTTTATTTTTTTGCTTTTTTAAAATTTTATAAAGTAGTTCACAATATTTAATTACATTGAATATTCAAACCCCAATTCCACCACCATGACATCTTCCCACCACCATATTTTGAATGTTTCCATCCCAATCCCTGCCCCAAAGCAGAACCGAAAAATTATATTTTGTTGGGCTGGAGCGATAGTACAGCGGTAGGGCGTTTGCCTTGCACACGGCTGGCCTGGCAGAGCTGGGTTCGATTCCTCCGTCCCTCTTGGAGAGCCCGGCAAGCTACGGAGAGTATCTCGCCTGCACAGCAAAGCCTGGCAAGCTCCCCGTGACGTATTTGATATGCCAAACACAGTAACGAGTCTCACAAGGGAGACGTTACTGGGCCCGCTCGAGCAAATTGATGAACAAAGGGAGGACAATGCTACAGTGCTAGTATTGTTTGTTATGAAAAACCACTGAAAATGCTACAAAAAGGATCCTTAGAGGGAAGAGTGTGGAGGTTGTTGTATTTCACCCAGGGGCCTTTTTAAAGAGATGTCGTTTTAAAGAGATCACTAGCATGTTGTTAGAGGTTGAGCCTTGATGGGCTTTTTATATACATATCTGTAAAAAGAAAAAAATGTATATTTCCCTCTAAAATTGGTTGCCTCTTAATTTGAACCCTATCAAATGTGGTGCAGCAGTCTTGGAGTACGGGTAGGGTGTGTGGTTTAAAGTGTCGCATTTGTGGCCACATGGTCCAGAAATAGATTCACTCATGGGTGAGGCTTGGCTCGAGCATGTGGAGAGTGACCGTGAGCTGGGTGGTGGCTGAGTTCTGGGTTTTTTGGCTGCCGGGGCTGGGACACTTGGGGTGGGGAGGGGTCTCCCCCGTCCCCCTCTATGGTGCCCTGAGTGAAACAGCCTGGCACAGGGTTCAACAGAAGCATGGTTATGGTCAGTGTCATGTTATGATCCCTTCCGGAAGAGAAGGATGTGTGACCTGGATGGTGGCCGGTGGCCTTGGTGGCTTTGACTGCCTAGCGGAGCTGAGCGGAACTTGGGCCTGGTGAGCTCTGCTCCTCCTGCCTCTCCCCATGCACAGATCCCCAGGGTGACCGAATGTTCTCCACTCCCTCCCCGTTTTCCAGAATCTTCTGGAACAAGCCGACTGGAGGTCACCCACAGTACTCGAGGTCCACTTATGCTTGTCCTGGGGCTTGTGGTTCATCCGCACATGAGTTCCTGCCATGCAAGGGAGAAAAAGGAGTCCAGGGGATTTCAGAGACGTGTCGACATGTCCTAGGAAAGGCAGCTGCTATGTGAGTGGAGTCCCAGGGAACAGCAATCAGGCGACTGTGTCCCAGGATGCTCAGGCTCGTGAATGAAAGTGCCAGGAGCATTCACACACCCTCCTCCCCTACTCCCCCAGAGTCTCTGGCCACAGGCCACGGGCCCTTTTTCCCTGACCTGGAGTCTGTGGTCTGGGATGGAAGTCTCACCCACAATGTCCCGGAGAGATTTTCCCTGTCAGAGAACACACGTGGCCTTTCGATGATATTATGCCATCAAACAGCCAAGGTTGTTGCTCCACAGGCATCAATAGAACTGTAACAGGAACCTGAACATCCACGTTTCCTGAGCGAGAATCGAATGGATTTCTACCAGCTTCTCATAACCCGTGACTCCCAGAAGCCCGCAGGTGGCTTCTCTTTGGGTGACCCTTTGCTTGAGACACAGGGCCCATGTGACTGTGGGCGCCCCAGCTGTCAGGGGCAGATCGGGAACAGGAGCTGGCCTGGCCTGCACTCCCTCAGTGCTGCTGGTTTATTTTTGACTATAGCGATAGCACAGTGGGTAGGGCATTTGCCTTGCATGCGGCTGGCATGGCCGACCCGAGTTCGATTCCTCCGCCCCCTCGGAGAGCCCAGCAAGTTACCGAGAGTATCTCACCCACACAGCAAAGCCTGGCAAGCTACCCGTGATGAATTCGATATGCCAAACACAGTAACAACAAGTCTCACAATGTTCCTGGGCCTGCTCGAGCAAATCGATGAACAACGGGAGGACAGTGACAGTGACAGTTTCTTTGGTTTTAGGGCTGCACCCAGCAGTGCTTGTGCTCAGGGATTACTCCTGGTGGGCTCAGGGGACCAGATGCAGTTCTGGGGTTGAACCTGGGTCAGCTGAGTCTAAGAAAGTGCCCAACCCACGGCGCCATCCCAGCCTGGACCGATGTTTTATTCCAACCAGCTCACTGAGTTTTCTTGTCCCTTTGCTCAATCTCCTCCTTGCCTTTCCCTTCGTTCCCTCCCCTTCCCTCCCCTTCTCTCCCCTTCTCTCCTCTCCATCCCCCTTTTCTTCCCTCCCTCCCCTCCCCTCCTCTCCACCCCCACCCTGCCCTGCTGTCCCCTCCCCTTCTGCATCGATGGGGATGGAGACTGAAGCCATCTCAAGCATGTCAGGTCTGTATTGAACTGTGGAGCCCCAGCCTCCCTTATTGACCTGTGTTTTATTCTGAATAGTAAGACTGGGGTTTTCTTGTTCTTCTTCTTCTTCTTGTTGTTTTTTCCACTAGTTTTACTCTATTTTTAGCCAGATAGAGACAATAGACTTACAATAAGATTTTAAAGGGCAAATACTGAAGAATATTTAAAACTGGGAATGGAGGGAAGGATCCAGAATGAATGACTGCCCCACTTGTGGGAAAGGGAGGGAGGATGAAAGGGAGAAGGGGAGGGAGTGGGCTTGATGGGAGAAAGTTCAAAGATAAATTTCCCCCTTTCCACATTTCCCCACAGGCAGACCCTGCGACCCTAGATGTGATTATCTTGGCTGGAATGCCCAGGGTACAGCAAATGGAAATCTGAGTGTGCATGTCAACAAATTAGTTAATTAAGCAGAGTCGGTGGCAGTAGGGAAGCAAAAATCACCGAATGCAGAAGGGCTCGGCAGTGTTGGGGTGGAGTGAGCAAGGCCCCCGCCCCCACGGTCCTGGGGAGGAGATCCAGCTGGGGTCGGGGGTCTGTGAAAAATGGGCCGAGAAACAGGCTTTTAAAGTGGGAGCATATTACACAAGAACACACCTGAACATCCACCTACCTCTGGAAAGAATGAAATGAAGTCACGGCTGTGGGTGAGCGCAGGGCGGGAAGGATGGCTGGACAGAGCATTAGAAAGGGGCCGAGAATTGTACTGTGGCCATCCAAGTGGCCGTTCCAGTGAAAAGCCAAAGGGGAAGGACTGGGTAGGAACGGAGTCGAGCAGATGTCTGTGCCTGGGGCTTGCTGGGGCGGAGACTGGAGCCTTCCCCAGTCCATTCCGAGTTAGCAAATATTAGGGCATTAAAATGCATGAAACACGGCGTGGTTTTCTCTTGCCATGTTTTTATTTCTGAGGGAGGGAGGGTTGGACTGCGCCGAGCGTAGGCAAATGCATCTGTCGCAGCAAGCGCTGAGTCAGGCAGAGGGGGAAGGTCAGCTGGTGACCGGGTGCCAGGGGCACTGTGTCCCTGCAGACTCAGCAGCCTCCGTAGGGCCATGTGCTTCCAAAGGGACCACAAGGAAGGGGGACTCTGGGTTATTTTCAGAGCTAGCTGCCCTCTGAGGGTGTAGAGGGTGTGCAGAACGCCTGCCCCATCTCTGGGACACTCTTATTGGGCTTTTAAAAAATTTTTTATTTTTGGGTCATACCCAGTGATGCACACTCCTGGCTCTGCACTCAGGAATTACCCCTGGTGGTGCTCGGGGGATCCTATGGGATGCTGGGAATGGAACTCGGGTCGGCTGCATGCAAAGCAAACACCTGCCTGCTGTACTATTGCTCCAGTCCCTGTTATTGGGCTTTTATCACTTGATCACTTGATCCCCTGATATTCATTGATTTACTCGAGCGGGTGCCAGTAACGTCTCCATTCATCCCAGTTGCGTGCTAGCGTAGCCCAATGGTATCTGTTCATTCTAGGAACATGCAGAGCCTCAAACCGATCATTCAGGGTCTTGACAAAAAGTCTGACCATCTTGTAGGTGGGCGTCCGTGTGATCTTTTGATGTCCCGTGGAGTCCAATCAGTAATGGCTCTAGTCCAGCGGTTGTCTGTAAACCTCATTATGTGTCCAGCCCATCTGATTTTTGATGTCTTGGCAAATGAGACAGCGTCCCTGATTCTTGAGCGTTGACGGAGATCAGAACTCCGGATTCTATCTCTCATTTGAGTGAATTGTGATATTCTAAGCATAGCTCTTTCGATTCCTCTTTGAGAGACCCGAATAGTGTTCTCATAGGGCCCAGGTCTCTGAGGCATATATTAATGCAGGAAGAACAGTGGGCTTTTATATAGCAAACAATTATCAACAAGGCTACTGCCTTATGATCAGCCGACTATTGGTAACACCAGACAAACACGAAAAGACCCAATTTTGTTCTCGTGTTTTCCAATGAGCCTGGACCTGGCTGCACAGAGCGGCAGAGAGTGCTTGAGAACACAGTGTCCGTGGCCCTCAGGGACAAGCAGGTTTGCTTCTCCTCCTCAGGCGGGGTCAGGCTTGGGGGCTGTGAGCAGACTGTGTGTCTGTGCTGACCAACTTGTCAAGGTTGCTGTGGCATGTCTGGGAAACAGCATCTGTGCTGCCAGATTCTCTTTCCTCTCTGTGGAATTCACAGGATCCCTGAAAGGCAGAGACAATTCTTCCTTCTTACCCTTCATTTTCACTTAAACTGGATGGCGCTGTAGTGATTCTTCCAGTCAGTGGCTGTATCTAGATTATTCTTTGCACCCACCAGGTGCTGCTTCCCGAGTCATAAGTGGGACATAAAATGGTCCTTGCCACAGAGGCAGGGTGGGATGGGGGAATGGAGGGGTGGGAGGGATACTGGGATCTGTGGTGGTGGAGAATGGGCACTGGTGGAGGGATGGGTACTCGATCATTGTATAACTGAAACCCAAGCACAAAAAATTGTAAGTCTTCAACTGTACCCTCATGGTGTTTCACTAATAAAAAATTTAAAAATAAAATAAAATCAGATCATTATTAAAAAAATAAATAAATATGTCAAAATTAAAAAAGAAAAGAAAAACCCTCAAACACCAAAATCCAACTTTCTCGCAGCCTGTGTGTATTAGATGCCTTTTGCTGTTGTCTAAATTCAGTGTAGATCGTACACGTGTCTGAGTCGAAACTCTCTCCACCCCAGTGATGCCCTAGATGTGCCCTGGAGTCCAGGAGTTGGTGTTTGTGAATGGTGTCATTTTGCTGTCAAGTCAGAGGATATTGGAGAAAGAGTATTTGGCTTCCTCTATGTACCAGGTCAATATCTAAAGGAAAGCTACTCCAACCAAAATGAAGGAAAGAAAATTGTGCAGAGTCATACTATATACGTGTATGTATATGCTTTTATATGGATAGACTTATATGTGTATATATAAACTAATTTATGTAGTTAGCATATATGGATGGTTCATTTTTGTACAAAGTAAAAAATAATATACATTTTAAGATAAGGTTACAGAAACTCCGTGTGCATAGATAAGAAAAAGAATAGGGGTATATTATGCTTGTATGGGTATATGTGTGTATTTGTGTGTGAGTTTATATGTGTGTGTGAACAGGTTGTATGTATATGTGTATTGTATAAGTAGGTGGTGTGAGTGCATACGCATATGTGTATGTATGTGTGTGTTGTGTAAGCATGCCTTGTGAGTTGTTGTATATGTGTGTGTGTATGTGGGTGTATATGTATGCATGTGTCGTATGAGTAAGCGTGCCCCGTAGTTGGTTGTGTATGTGTATGTATATATGTGAGTGTATATGGATGCATGTGCTATGTTTAGTAAGTGCACCTTGTGAGCATTTGTGTGTGTGTATGTATATATGTGAGTGTATAAGTATGTGTGTGTTGTGTGGGTGAGCGTGACCCATGAGTGATTGTGTGTGTATATGTATATATGTGAGTGTATAAATATGTGTGTGTTGTATGAATAAGCATGATCCATGAGCGATTGTGTGTATATGTATATATGTGAGTGTATATGTATGCATGTGTTGTGTAAGAGTGCCCTAGGAGTGGTCATATATGTGTGTATATGTATGAATGTATATGTGCATGTGTGTTATGTGAGTAAGCTTGCCTTGTGAGTGGTTGTGTGTGTATATGTATACATGTGAGTGTATATGTATGCATGTGGTGTGTGAGTAAGCATGCCCTATGAGTGGTTGTGTATGTGTGTATATATCACGGTCCTCCCGTTGTTCATCGATTTGCTCAAGCAGGTCCAGTAACGTTTCCATTATGAGACTTGTTGTTACTGTGTTTGGCATATTGAATACATCACGGGTAGCTTGCCAGGCTCTGCTGTGCGGGCAAGATACTCTGGGTAGCTTGCCGGGCTCTCCGAGAGGGACGGAGGAATCGAACTCTAGTTGCCATGTTGGCTGCGTGCAAGGCAAACGCCCTACCGCTGTGCTATCGCTCCAGGCTGCGTGTGTGTAGTGTGTATATATGAGAGTATATATGTATGCGTGCGTTGTATGAGTAAGAGTGCCTTACGAGTGGGTGTATATATATATATGTGTGTGTATCTGTGAATGTATATGTACATGTGTGTTGTGTGAGCAAGCTTGCCTTGTGAGTGGTTGTGTACATATATATGCATGCATGCATATGTATGTGTGTGTGAGCCTGTTTGTGGCATGCCATGGGCCAACAGGGCGTGATGGGGAGAGGTGACAGTTCAGGGGGATGGACAGACTGAGCAGGACTGCAGAGCCCTTGCTGTGTCCTGATGCTTCTGAGACTCGTGGACGATGTGATTGTCCAGAGCGCTAGTGACAGAGGTAGAGACAGAGATGGACAGGAGTCCTGATTAAGGAAGGGCTAGAGAAAGCTGGGATCTTGGCCGTGTTGAAAGCATATCCCAGGCTGGAGAGATAATACAGAAGTTAAGGCAGTTGCCTTGCAAGTAGCCTACGCTGGTTTGATCCCAGGCACTGCAGAGGTCCCTGAACACCCCCAGGAGTAAGACCTGAACACAGCCTTATGTGTCCCCCAAACAAACAAAAGCCTATACTGCTGCTAATTTAACACACACTCTGTATTTATATTCTTACGGGTGCACACACAGATAATAAATGCTTGCTCTTGTCCCAGTAGTAAATGGACATGTCCTCTGTATTTCCAAAATTTCCTAATTGGCATCACCCCCTGGTGCAACTCAGAGGTAGACCAGTTGTTTTGCCTGTGTAAGGTTCTGGGTTCAAGCCCCAGCACTACAACGTAAACAGAAACAAGAACTGCTACTAGAAATCAGAAATACATTTTCTTTAGATGGGAACAGTATTAAGCCACCCTTATTTATAAACTCTAGATCAGATGCAATTTTAAAATCCATCTATATGAAATTTGTTATACGGGATGAGTACATTTTAAAATTGATGAAATATGTATATCATTTAAGGCCAGATCCAGCTATGATTACACGATATTTTAAAAAGCCAATCATTATTTTAGTGTTCATCTAAAATATTCTGATTGAATGAGAAGGTAAATGCCGCAGCTATTCGAAGCAGAAATGAATGTGTGTATGTGAACACATCAAAGAGTGCTCTTGAGGGAATTGCACAAATGCTTAGGGAAAATTTATGTAAATATAATTTTTTAGAAACTTAAATGCAAAAATGTTCCAAAAGGGGCATACCATTATTCCATAATTATGTATCACACTGAAAGCAATGCTGAAGACATGCAGCATTTCTTCTTGGAATAAATACTATTTAATGAAAATAGGAAAACATCTCCAAAGTATCTTGATTGCTAAGTGTTTACATCAACTATGCCTGATTCAGTAAAAAATAAACATGGATATTTTCGTGGGAAGGATAAATGCATGATTCCCTGAGCACTCCTGGGCATGACCCCCAAACCAACCATAAATGTAAAACAAAAACGTGACCCTTCCAAGCCCCCAGGAGAGGTTCCAGTAATTGTCCCCACGTTGTAGGTGAAGAAGTGAGGACAGGTGTGAGTGCAGAGGTCTTGGCTGTCAGAGCTGGGAGCTCAGCACCTCTGCCGTGGGTGTCCCCGAAGTCTGCCCGCTCTCTAAGGCTCAGAGTGTGACCAGCTACACCCCACCCTGATGCTTTATGATTCACTTTGTCTCTGCAGCCAAAGAGCTATCAAATCACCTGCCTCAGGTTATTCACAGGGGCAGTGCCAGGGCGGGACTGAAGCTCCGTATTCCCCCAACCTCAGAGCTCTGGGTTCTGCCACCTTTCATCTCACGCTGCTCACCCGCTTCTGCCGTTTGCTGAACCATCTGGCATCTGGGTGCGGGTGAATTCGCCCTGGCCAGAGAGGGAACCCGGCTTAAATGTCCATCCAGCAGGTCAGAATCAGCTGACTATGCGGGTAATCCCTCCTGGTACCTTCGCCCCCATATAGTACCAAATGGCTTCACATCTCCAAAAGTCATGAAACTGTCACAGTCACAATCACGATCATCCTGTTGTTGGTCGATTGCTTAGAGCAGACCCCAGTAACGTCTCCTTCGTCCTAGCCCAGAGAGTTTATAGTGTCATATTCAAGGCTCTTTCAGGGTTAGGAGAATGAGACCTATCATTGTTACTGGTATTTGACATATTGGGTACACCATGGGGAGTTTGCCAGACTCTGCCATGTGGGCAGGTTACATTCGGTGGCCTGCCAGGTGTCCAAAGTAAGAATGAGATAATAAGATGTCGCCGGAATGCGGCCGTGCGCTTCCGGGAGCTGGGTTTTATAGTCTCTGGGTCTTGGCCGTTGATGGGATTACACGGCGGGGGGGGGGGGGGGGGGGTGCAGGGGGCAGTTGGTGGGTGTGACCCCTGCCTACTAGAAGATGGAGGATCTGGGTGGAGGATGCTCAGCCCCGATCTGAGCAGGCTTGGAGATCTCAGCCCTGGGACCCACATGCCTTTGTTCCTCTACCGGTACCTTCATGTGTGTGGAGAGTAGTCTCAGCATGGTTATGGCTGGTTCTGGAGGTCTTTGGCTGCCGGAGCTCTGCTCGGGGGCAGGGAGGGAAACTCAACCCGCCCCCTCCATGGGGCTCTGGCGAGGACAGCCAGGTGCAGGGGCGGGAGATTCTGCACTGGTCTCTTCCGGGAGCTGGGTTTTGTAGTCTCACACGGTGCCGCAGGATGTAACTGTCAGTAGCCCTAAATCCTGGGTTCTGGGCTAGTGTCAAGAGGCCACCCTAGATCTTATTGATAAGAATGACGCGATCATGGACTAGATAGTGCAGTGGGGAGGGCACTTGCCATATGCACAGCAGACCCAGCTGTGTTCCCCAGCACCACAGAAGGTCCCCTGAGCCCCACTAGGAGTGAGCCCTGAATGCACAGCCAGGAATGAGTGCTGAGCACCCCAGATGTGGCCTTCCCCCCAAATCAAACAAAACAGCAACAACAAAAAAATGAGCTGCTATGTAATATTGGGCTGGAGTGATAGCACAGCGGGTAAGGCATTTTGCCTTGCACGCGGCCAACCCAGTTTCGATTCCTCTCTCCCTCTCAGAGAGCCCGGCAAGCTACCGAGAGTATCCTGCCCGCATGGCAGAGCCTGGCAAGCTCCCTGTGGCATATTCGATATGCCACAAACAGTAACAACAAGTCTCACAATGGAGACGTGACTGGTGCCCGCTTGAGCAAATCGATGAACAATGGGAGGACAGTGCTCCAGTGC
The DNA here is from genome assembly GCF_029834395.1 of Sorex fumeus. Lineage (NCBI taxonomy): Eukaryota > Metazoa > Chordata > Mammalia > Eulipotyphla > Soricidae > Sorex > Sorex fumeus. Next base: position 10,102,629 of record NW_026606157.1, on the reverse strand, counting down.
TATATAATATCAGAGTTTCTAGGAATTAAAAGGACACTAAGAAATGTATCTGAACACATGTAATCTATTATGCAACTAGAATGTTGGCCCTTTGCTTAGAACCAGATTTTTTAAATTACCGTGGCCTTAAAATGATAATGATGATATTGTCCCTGATTGTGGACGATCATCAAAATAAACATCTAATGCATTTTATACTACATCGTAAACATGATATACCATTGTGTTTTGAAGGATTTCTGCTGCTTCTGTGCCAGTTATACAGGTCTGCAGAAAAATTCTTCAAAGTAACCCTTGAGGCTCGCAAGACTTCAAACGTATGTTATAAATTTCATGAGGACTTAACTGTGAATATGCTGACAACGAGAATGAAAACTTTAGGATCTGGGAAATTCCGAGCAGAATTTTTTTTGTGAGTCCAGAGGCTTTGAACCTTGCCAAAGCAGGGAGCTCTTGCAGAGAAGACTGCTGAGAGCCGAGGCTGGAATTACTCCGTCGCCATCAGGGAAGTTCTGGATTTTAAAAGAGCGCTAAAAAATGAGAGTTTGACGCGACAAGTGACGGGCGGGTCTTGCGGAGGCTTTCTTGTGGTGGCTTTCCCCTGAATTCAACAGCTAGCAAATGAAGCAATAAATCTGGACATGCCCAGAAGCACTCGGAAACGATTTTCCTGCGTCCAGGAGTTGTAATGGGAAGCAGAATTCAGCCGGCTGAGTTGACGGTTTGCAGTTCCCATGGGCCATTCTCAGGAATGAGTTTCCCGAGTGAGGGCTCAGCCCACAGCCTGGCCTGGATATGGATGGACACTGGGCAGAGATGTCCCTGCTCCTGCCAGGCCCACCTTCTCCCCCAGCCCAGGGAGGGGCTCAAGACAGAACTCCCTGAGGAGTGGATCTTGAGACTGTCCCAGGATTTTCTGTTCTGAAAAAACACAAGTGCAATCAAGTACTTTCTACGTGCTGTGGCAAATCTGTAGAAGGCTACAAAGCCTCCCCGTTTCTGCCTCTGCCCTGCTTTTGGATGTTGTTTTGGGCCACACGTATCAGTGCTCAGGGCATATTCATGGTTCTGTGCTCAGGGATCACTCCGGGTGGGCTCAGGGGACCATTTGGGGTGCCAGGGATTGAATCTGGGTTGGCCACTTGCAATCCTGTCCAACCCACTTCACTATCTCTCCAGTTCCTCCTTTCCTCTTTTGTACATTTTAAGAGGACAACCATGCGAGCAAGCCAGGTTCCGAAAAGGATTCAGCACAATTGACCACATCCACATGGTAACCAAACTCACTGAGGTTTCTCGGGAGTTCAAGATGCCGCTCTGTCTTACGTTCATTGACTTAAAGAAGGCCTTTGATTCTGTTGAGACGGAAGCGGTCATCGGAGCCCCAGCCAAACAGAGCATTCAAACTCAATACCTCAGGATCCTCTGTGACCTGTTTTATGGATTTACTACCAGGATCTCACCTTTCTACAAGGAAGTGATCATCCATGTCAAGAGAGGGGTTCGACAGGGTGATACCATTTCACCGAAACTCTTTTATTAAATTAAACATATGATCTTGAGATTACTTTGAAATCATTCCATGGCTGCTTTCATTTCATTTCATTTCATCATCCTGTTATTCGTCGATTGCCTCGAGCAGGCCCCAGTAACGTCTCTTTCATCCTAGCCCTGAGATTATATTCAAGGCTCTTTAGGAGAATGAGACCCATCATTGTTACTGGTATTTGGCATATTTGGTACGCCACGGGGAGTTTGCCAGACTCTGCCGTGTGGGCAGGCTACATTCGATAGCCTGCAAGTTTGTCCAAAGTAGGAAAGAGACAATAAGATGTCATAAAAAAAAAAGTTCTGATAAGATGTTGCGCGGCCGCAAATGCGGCCGCGCGGTTCCGGGATCTGGATTTTATAGTCTCTGAGTCTTGGCCGCTGATGGGATTACACGGCGCCAGGGGGCCAGGTGGTGGGTGTGACCCCCGCCTACTGGAATTTGGAGGATCTGGGTGGAAGATGCTGGACTCCAATTCGAGTAGGCTTGGAGGTCTCGGCCCCGGAACCCGCGTGGCTTTGTCCCTCTGCCAGTACCTTCATGTGTGCGGAGAGTGGTCTCAGCATGGTGGTGGCTGGTCCTGGAGGTCTTCGGCTGCCGGAGCCCTGGCTGCTTTAAGGTATTAAAAAATGTCTCATTTACTTGAGCGATAGCACAGCGGGTAGGGCGTTTGCCTTGCATGTGGCCGACCCGGTTCGATTCCTCTGCCCCTCTCGGAGAGCCCGGCAAGCTACCGAGAGTATCTTGCCCGCACAACAAAGCCTGGCAAGCTCCCCGTGAAGTATCTGATATGCCGAACACAGTAACGAGTCTCACAATTTGTTGTGAGATGTAACTGGTGCCCGCTCGAGCAAATTGATGAACAACGGGAGGACAGTGCTACTTTTTAAAACAAAGGCGAGTGGGGGAGCATTTCTTTACTAGGTTCTTGGAATGCGGGCCATTAAACAGGGGAGCTGGTTCTCTTCCGCTGTCAGCAGAGTGGGTCATCCAGGTAATCTGCCACTACGTAGGCTCCCTGCCACATTCCTACCAATGATTCCCTTTCTTTAGGGCTAGGGACTAATCTCACCCTGCTGGTGCCCTTGTCCTATCAGTACTACTGCATGTCTCCAAACTAAAGCAAGAACAACTCCCTCTCTCTTATCTTGGTCTCTGTCCACAGAGACAGGAGCGGGGGCATTAGTCAGCACATAATGCACAAGCTGGTGGAAGATGGAGTTAGGCCTTTGCGCAGGATGGACACCATGGCCTCAGCAACCCTTTTGCAGAGGCTGAAGAAGCTGCATGCTCTTGTCACAGTGGGTGTGGGCCCTTGGGTTCTTGTCCTCCAGCAGAGATGGAAAGCAAGGGACGAGAGATCAGTGGCTGAATTCAGAAAAGGTTTTATTGAAGGGAAGAGAAAGGAAGGCAGGGAGCCCCGGATGGGAGGGTCTCCCGAAGGGTTCCAGAGAAAGGCGGAAACCATGGCCGCTTTAGTCTTTTAATGGTGTGGGTGGGGGTGCCTGCCTTTACAGAGATCAGAGGAGACGGGCCAGTGGTTGGGCTGCAGGGCTGAGATGTGTCTCTTCTGCTGTCTGGTCATCTAGATTGTTTGGTCACCTGACCAGTGGGCAGGGCCTAGGCCAGGGGCTTGTTAGGCAACCCTGGCCCACCCTATGACATTCCACACCAACGATTTCTTTTCTGGGTGCCCTATTTCTAATCTTGGGCTAAGTGGTCCCCCTTTCGTCCCCATCAGCACGAAAGACTGCCTGGGCTGGGTGCAACCCCACCCCCTTCTTCTCCTCCTGGAACTTCCTGAAAATTGTGTTTGCTCAGATGGGGGACTCAACTTTTTTAAATGTGGGCTTGTGTGTCCTGCCCCTGGGATTTGGTGTCTGGTTTTGAGTGTGCCTGTGTTCTGCAGAGCCCACCAGGACCTGGGACAGGGGCCAGTCTCAGGACTGGGGCTCTCAATCACATTTGGTCTCTGTTACCTTTATTGCACTGACCCCCAGATATGGAGGACACCCCCAATGGGGTGCCTTTTCAAAGGTTCTTCCCCCCACCCCCTTCATACTGTGGCTTCTTCCAGAAATGAGGGCTGCCAAAGAAAGAAGTCCATTGTTTTTGGAATGTGTTGGGAGGGTGCCCTGGGCAGGCCGGCTTACTCAGGGGCTCTGAGTGGCCAGAGGGGGGTTGCAGATAGAAAAGCAACTGAAGGGGCTGGAGCAACAGCACAGTGGGGAGGGCGTTTGCCTTGCACGCGGCTGACCCGGGTTCGATTCCCAGCATCCCATATGGTCTCCCAAGCACCACGAGGAGTAATTCCTGAGTGCATGAGCCAAGAGTGGCCCCTGTGTAATGCCAGGTGTGACCCAAAAAGAAAGGAAAAAAAAAAAGAAAAGAGAAGCAGCTGAAGTCGGCGGGTCCCCGCGGGTGGCCAAACAGAGACAGCCACTTTCTCTGATCCACCTCTGTCACCCCGGGGCCAGCTGGCAAAGCTAGGACTGATAATGTCTGCGATGAGCCCCTTCACAGCAGAGGCCAAAGTCTCACCAACCTCACCAAGCAGCTGAAAAGCCACACCTGACGCCCACTCGACCTTCTCTGCACGGAAGTTAATCCCTACCACCCAGTTTCTAGAGGAGCTGTGGGCTCAAGCCGGAGCGAGGAATTGCTCTTTGCGGGAAAAGAAAGCCAGTCCCAGGCCTTACCCAGGCCTTATAGGTCCGTGTCCTCACAGAAAAGAATTTCAGGAGAAGATGAGCAGAGAAGTGAAAACAGGTTTTATCTGGAGGCCTTTTTTTTTTTTCCCCCTTAAATTTTTATTAGTGAAACACCATGAGGTACAGTTGTAGACTTACAAATTTTTGTGTTTGGGTTTCAGTTATACAATGATCGAATACCCATCCCTCCAGCAGTGCCCATTCTCCACCACCAATGATCCCAGTATCCCTCCCATCCCCCATCCCCCATCCCCCCCTCCCTCAGTGGCAGAGCATTCCCTTTTGTTATCTCTCTCCTTTTGGGTGCTGTGGTTTGCAAAAGAGACATTGAGTGGCAATCATGTTCGGTCTAGAGTCTACTCTCATCACCTCATGAGCATCTCCCATCCTGAGTAACTGAAGGCTTTTTGAGGAAAGGAAAGGAGGGAGAGAAAAGGAGAGTAACAGGCTCAGGAGAGAATATAAGATTCTGCAGAGAGAGAGAGAGAGAGAGAGAGAGAGAGAGAGAGAGAGAGAGAGCCGGTGCACATCTCAAGAGGAGAGACATGGGCAGCACGTGTGCTGGCCCACACGGGCACAGGCAGCACACGGGTTCTGGCAGCATATGCACACACTTCCGTATTTAAGTTGGCGTCTAAGGCTTCTCCAAGCTGCCCAGGTGGGGCTTTCTAGCGAGATAAGAGTTCTAAGGGTGTCTGCAAAGGAGGTAGAGTTAGGGTTAACTGATGTTCTTCATTGAAATTCCTTTCTTGGCATTTGCTCCTGCCAGAGAGTCTCTTGGAGGGCGGGTTCAGCCTTTTCTAGGCTAGCTTCAGGTAAAGGTCTAACCAGGACTCAATTCCTGTGCTGCCAAGGTGGGTCCTGGTAGCCTTAGGACGAGGTGGTTATTACTTTTCAGGAATTCCATTGCTGTGGGGACCTCACCACCACCTAGCTGCATCACATCTTTAGCTGATGACTGGCACTGCTCTAGTTTTTTTTTTTAATGTAGGAGTATTGCTATTTATTCAACCATTGATTAGGCTAATTGAATTGGGCATGAACTCTACCTTTCTTTTTTCCCTCCCTTTTTTGTAATTTTATTTATTGAATCACCGTGAGAGCAGTTACAAAGCTTTCGAGTTTTAGTCTCGGTCATACAACAAAACACCCATCCCTTCACCAGTGCCCATTTTCCACCACCAAAAATCCCAGTATACCTCCATCTCACACCCTCCCCCTAGCTGTGGGGCAGGTGATTTCCACATTACTCTCTCTTTACTTTGATTACAATTGAATATTTTGACACCAGACCCACCATTATTATTTGGGATTTTACTCCAACACTCAGATCTGCCAAAAAGGCAACAGTAGACAATTTGTTTTCTATTGCTGGTTATGAATAACATATGATGTTGCACTGCTGCAGTAGTGGCCACGCAATTTTGGAATTCCAATTTTTTTTTTTTGCTTTTTGGGTCACACCCGGCGATGCTCAGGGGTTACTCCTGGCTCTGCACTCAGGAATCACCCCTGGCGGTGCTCAGGGGACCATATGGGATGCTGAGAATCAAACCAGGGTCGGCCGTGTGCAAGGCAAACACCCTACCTGCTGTGCTATTGCTCCAACCCAGAATTCCAAAATTTTAACAATTAAATCTGGAAGGATTTCTGCCAAAACCTTCCGAGATTTGTTCCTGAGTCTCTTGGATCATGGCCATTAAGCAGCTTGATCAGGAGCCACAGAGGCTGTTCTTGGGCCGTAACTTGGGATCTCCTTGGGGCAGGGAGGAAGGGGTCGACTCCACCCCCATCCTGTGAGGCCCTGTGCGTCTCATCACTGTTGGCCCAAACCTGACCATCCAATGGCCTCTGGAGGATGGCAGCCACTAAGCCGCCAAGGGGGAGCAGGTGGAGGGACAGCACTCTTTCCCTCCTGGGGTGGCCCAGCACTGGTGACCTACTGCAGGGACTGGAAGCATTTCTGCCAAAAGCCGCTGGGTTCTGAGATTTGTTTCTGAGTCTCTGGGATCATGGCCATTAAGCAGTTCAATCAGGAACCAGAGAGGGCTTGCCCCCAGTTATATAGCTGAGCCAGAGGTGGTTTGTTTGTGTGTTTCCCACATATCTAACTTTTGGCCGTTTACTTTCTTGGTAAACTTTGCCCCAAGTTTTTGGGGTCTGACCAAAACAGCAGCTATTTGGGGTGTCTGGAAGTCTGAAAGCGCCATCAGGCAGCGGATACACTGCCTCACAGGTACAGATTGACCTGCTGGCAGCACCATACTCCCTGCTTTATGTTTTTAAAAAAATGTCTTTGGTGTTCCTTATTTATTTATTTTTTTATTAAATCATAGTGAGATACACAGTTATAAATTTGTTCATGATTGGGTGTTTGTCATACAATGTTTGTCTGTCCCTTCACGAGTGTACATTTCCCACCACCAATGTCCACAATCATTCTTTCATCCCACACCCCCATTCAGCCTCTGTGCAGGTACTTTCCTTCTCTCTCTCTCCCTCCCTCTCTCTTTCTCCCTCCCTCTCTCTCCCTCCCTCTCTCTCTCCTTTTGGGCATTATGGCTTGCAATACAGGTACTCAAATGTTATCCTGTGTATTCTTTTACCTCCTTTCAGCACTCAGTGCTTGTCCAGAGTGATCATTTCCAACTATCGTTGTCATAGTGGTCCCTTCTCTCTCCTAACTGCCCTCCCCTACAGACTGTGGCAAACTTCCAACCATGGGCCAGTCCTCCTGGTCTTATTTCTACTGTCCTTGGGTAATAGTCTCATACTATGTTTTTTTTTTAATCCCACAAATGAGTAGCTCTGCTCTTGTGATAAACATCTCTCCCTCCTTCCCTCCATCCCTCCCTCCTTTCCTCCCTCCCTTCCTCCCTCTTTCTCTTTATTTCTCTCTCTCTCTCTCTCTCTCTCTCTCTCTCTAGTATAGTGGAAATGCTCAATAAGTCAGTGACCATCTTACTCTTTTTAACTTTTTGTTGTTGTTGTTGTTTGGGACCAAATTCAGAGGTGCTAAGGCTACTTCTTCTGGCTTGGTGCTCAAGTGACAAAATGCAGTGCCAGGGACCAAACCTGGGCCTCCTGTGTACACAGCTATCACTCCAGCTCCTTAGGCTTATTTTTTACCATGCAGGTGATCATTATTATGTAACTTTTCATGTGACTTGTTGGAGACTCTGAGGCTAGTTAATGCGAAGAGGTGTTCTTCCTACTAGGAGTTCAGAGTCTTCACTTAGTAGGTGATGAAGGTGGACGAAGATGACGAAGGTCATGTGAATTCTGCTGACACTGAGACTGGAACCCCAGGAGGCAAGTAGTTCCAAAGCGCCTCTCCCCCTCCAGTTCCCTGAAGCTGTTATCCTGAGCCTTAACTTCATTTGAGGGAGAAATTTTTCTTTGGCCAGATAAAGTTTTTTAATACTTAAATTTAAAAGATGAAGACAGTCATCATAATTGTTCTCTTTTCCTGTAAGCTAAAATATGACTGGAGCTGTGAATGCAAATTTGATTTCAATGATTTCCCTATAAATTCCGTTGTTGGATCTTTGATAGAAAAATTGGAATGAAGCTAACCACGGGTTCAGAGCTCAGCATTTCATGAGGCTAATACTGCCCAGGCTAGTCTCACATCCCAGGTGATAGGGAAATCCTGCTTGTAGGTTCTCAAAAGAGATTCTTATTTTTTGGGAGGGGGTGGAGGAGAATGGGGCCACACCCAGTGCTCAAGGATACTCCTGGCTTTGTGCTTAGGGAACATTCCTGGCAGGCTCAGGGGGTCATATGAGGTGCTGAGGATCAAACCTAGGTCAACCTCGTGCAAGGCAAACACCCGGCTGCTGAACTGTCTCTTCAGCCCATCCAAAGGGATTCTTCGGGGCATTCCTGTGCCCCCTTCAGGCAGATCCCCCCATTCCCACCCCACGGCTGTGGACTCACACAAATTCTGGACTAAAATCAAGATCCTTAGCTGACATCATTGATGGGTATATCAAAGCAGTTGTCAGTTGGTCAGTCCGGGGTGCTGGGTCCCAGTTCAATTCCTGGCACTGCTTGGTCCCTTCTCCCCCAGAATCAAAGTTAAGATATTGACAGAGACCGTCTAAATAATGCTGTGTAAATGAATATGAAGATTGATTTTCACTCTTTCCAGCAGCTTCTCAGGGGGTGAACACTTTTACCACTCAGCATGCATGAGTGTTTTGTCTTGCACAGAGTGTTCTGAGCATTTAAAAGAATTTTTAAAAATTTTATAAAGTAGTTCACAATATTTGATTACATTTATTACTTGAATACCAATCCCACCACCATGACACCTCCCACCACCATATTTCGGATGTTTTGAAGGCCGTGTCCTTCAGTGTAACAGAGAATTAGTCTCTGTGTCTGAGACGCTTGCTCCTGAAGTCAGGGATGGTTAATTTTATAACTTCTGGTTGCCAGAAATACACAATGCTCATGAATAGCATTTGCTCAGCATTCCCAGAAAAAGAAAAGCAATGGTTGTCTTTCTGTGACTCCTGTGTCCGCTTTGCAAACATTAAGTTCAACAAGATGGTTTATGTGAAAAAAAAAAAAAGAAGCACATTGTAAATAGAGCAATTCAGATGTCTAATGCAATGAGGCTCGTTATCTGAAAACATTGCTCAAATAAAATATGCCATGTTAACAGATCGATGAAAAAGAGTGAACCAGAAGCTAAATCTCCTCACAATAAAAGGATGGCTGTGAGATAAATCTTCGGCGGCATGAGCACATTTGTATACCGTTTTGTGGTAATGTTTCAACTGTGCAGAGCCATCTAAAGAAGAAAACCAACATTCTAAAGGAGGAGGACTCCTCATTCTTCCTGTCTGTGACCGAGCCACCCCCGGAGTGACCCATGAGCACAGAGCCAAGAATAAGCCCTGAGCACTGTCGGATGTGGTCCCCAAATAAAAACAAAACACACACACACACACACACACACACACACACACACACACACACACAGTGCTAGGATGCTCAGTATTTACATACCAAAAAGAGTGGATCTCAACACAGAGATGACATCCTTCACAGAAATTAACCCAAAATGGATTACGTAAAATTCAAAAACTACCAGAAACTCTTTAGAGATAACCTAGAGAAATGCTAGATAGACTTGGATTTGACAATGATTCTTAAAATTTGACACATAAAGCATGAACTATACAAGAAAATGGGATGAGGGACAGTTGGATGGGATGGTGGCACTAGACCCCAGGCGTTGTCCCTGGCTTCATGCTGCCCTGTGCGTGGTTGGGTGTGACCTTGGGCCCTTGAGCATGACTGAGTGTGACCTTGGTGGCACCAGCACCGCTGGACTGAGCAGCCAGCACCGCTGGACTGACTAGCACCACATCGTCCAGACCAACGGCTGTACCATCAGGCCTGCTGCTGGCCAAGCACTAGGAGTGGCCCCAGACCCTCCTAGCACTGCCTGGGAGTCCCCCGCCAAGGACATTTGCTTCCACTGGGCTTGCAGGAAGGCAGAACTTCTGCTCTGTCAAATTAGTGTGACCGCCAGCTTGCTTTGCCTGGCACCGGCAGGCTATTCCCTCTGTTCTACTTTCGGCGGTGCCAGGAATCGAATTCCGGGTCTCTTACGTGCGACACAAATAAGCCACATTCCCAGTCAGTAAAGGCTGTTTCCTTGGGGACCCTATGACCTTTGACCCACTGGTAGCTTTCCTACTCAAGTCTTTCACTGGGTTTATTCATCTCATCTAACATATTCTGTCTGAGTGTGTTTGACTCTTGCCATTCAGTATGATTAGGGGTGTGTGGAGGTGTCAGGGCCTCACCTGACAATGCCCAAGGGTCACTCCTGGGGGAGCTCAGGGACTGTGTGTGGCACCAGGGATCAAATCTGGGGCCCCAGCACGATGGAGCCCCTTAAACCATCTCCCCTGCCCCATTAGAATCATTTTCTTGGTCATCTTGCTGCTTGTCTTCTGTTGCTGCCATAGATTCTTCTTCATTCCTTTGCTTAACCTGGATAAGATCTTGTAATTAAGAATGTATGATTCAATTTCCTCTCCTCTGATGATTCACGAATCCGTGAATCATGTTTACTGATTCACTGATTCGCTTCTGTGCTTCAGGTTAGTTGTGGCAATGGTTTTTCTAGTTTCAATCTGGAATTCGTCACAAACTAGCTTCAAGCACTGTTGCAACAGTCCTGTGTCCCAGCAGACACTTGTAAGACATCTCTCTCCTCCTCCCTTCTCGTCTGTGTGCTTTTGTCGTTATACTCTGGACTCTGGGAGCTGCTCCCCTGCCGGTTGCTAACTCAAGGTAGCCAGACGCACCACCTCAGGCCCTCGGCTCTGTTTCTTGGCCTTGGAGAGACCACTGGGTGCTGCCTGAGGGACCCTTTCCTGGGCTGCAGCAGGCACTGTGTTGCCAGCCCTGAACTGTGTCTTGCCGGGTTTGCCGGGTTTGTGTCCCTTCTGTTAAGTCCACAGTCCTCTGTTACTCATGGCCGCTTGCTTCTTGTATCTTAACTTGTTGTCAAGATACAGTTCGTTTTCTTTCTGGAAGACATTCTCACCCTAGATACTAGATAGGATTCTGTGGATGCATTTACCTCTGCCAAGCTGCCGAGCAGTCTAGCACCAGTGTTTCGTTGGAGTGTGGGCAGGAGACTTGCTTCACGGGGATGTGTAGAATATATGACTTTTTAATTGGATTCAGTGCCTCACCTTGTCCCCTAGAAAGTCTGCGCAAGAAACCACAATGCATCTCAATGTGAGTAAGTGAAAATCAGCCCAAACTCATTTCCGGCCGCCAATGGTTTATTAGCATCTCTTACATATTCAAGGGCTTATCCATATCATGTTTTGTAGTGCTTGGATTTGAGAGCATCGTGACGCTGTGGTAGAAAATACCTAATGTGAGTGGGATTTGTTGGAATTCAGAAAGTGGCGTGATAGATACTTCAGCTACAGCTGGGGGCTAAGGGGTGGGACACTTTTTATGGAGGAAGATCAAAATTGTGGCAGTTCCAAACGATTCCATTTCTGCATCATCTAGTGTTTCTGGATTTATGGTCTGCTAAGGATGTGATTCTCGCACAGACGAACAGCACCACAGTCCTCAGGGGTTTGAGTCTCTGGAAGGACCCACGAGCAAGGCTGAACTACTGAACAATCACAACTGTGGCCATGTCTGTTTCATGTTCTTCTTTCTAGTGACGCAACTTTGTCACCGGAGGCTGATTGTCTTCTGTCATCGTGCTGGGAAGCATTCTCTATATCTTCCTTGTCTTCTTAAACAATTTTCCACAAACAAAGCAAAATCTGGGAATTTTCTCTTCTCATTATTGGACTGAAAGGGTCCTCCAATCTTGCCCATATCTGCCTAATGCATGAAGGCGATCAGACAAAAATATCAAGACAAGTTCTTGACAACTTGTGCACCTGTCATGGTAGTTTGGGTAAATATTTTGCAGGTGAGCAAAATCTTTCTTGAACATGTGAATAAATGAACGAGGATATCATGTGGATCAGTCAATTTCCATAAAGGCTTTTCTACATTCTCCTAGAGCTCAAAGCAGCTACTTCTGGCACTTGAAAACTTTGGGGGGAGGAAACAATTGAATGTAGGTCACATAGACCATGGAAGTGTTCGACATTAAAAAGAGAATTGAGAATGATGATGCCAGCGGCCAATTCTCCACAACATTCCAGATTTACAAATGAAACTGTTTGCATGATTCAAAAACATACAGGTGCTCTTCACTGGCACATTGAGATGGAGACATAGTCCAGGGGTGAGGGCACTTACCTGGCACCCCTGGGATCCCAGGTGGAATCCCCTGCACTGGTCACCTGAGCACAGGCAGGGGTTACATTGAGCACAGAGACAGAACAGTCTCTGAGCATCACTGGTTATGGCTCACACAAAAACCAAAAATAGATTAGTGGGGTGAAGAGATAGTATAGGAGTTAGGGCACTTCCTTGAATGCAGCCAATCCCTGTTCAATCCCCGATACCGCATATTGTCCTCAAAGGGCCACCAGGAGTAGTTCTTGGGCAAAGAATTAGGAATAAGCCCTGCACACGGTCAGGTGTGTCTCCCAAACCAAAAATAAATCAATAAAGGAAGAATGCCCATGACATGAATAAAGGGCTGTAGCAGTCACCAGAAGTCAGGGAAATGGAAGCTTTAATTCCTAAACTTACGAGCCATTCTGGTACTTAGCACAGGATCAAAGTGCTAAGTAGTGTTGGCCAGGCTGTTTCTGGGAAGGTTGTGGGAAGGTGGGAACGTGCCTCTAGCACCCCCAGGATGCCCCCTCTGAGCAGCAGCGACTCTCAGGCCCTGGAGTATTTATTGTTCTTCTAACCAGTAGAGCTCAGGCTCGACACAAGTTAAAGGCAGCCCCTGAGAACTGCCCAGTACTCAAATAACTCACAGGATTAAATAGGATTTTATTAAGATGGCTTGAAGTAGTTCAAGTTGTGCTAGAATAAAATTGATTTTCAATATTTGCAATGCATCTTGTAGTTAGAGGGGGTGGGGAATTGTCTCTTCCTATTTATATTTATAGGGGAAAATCTAACAAGCAGAACAAGAAATGTCCTCACTGATACCAGAGATATTAAACCTGATCCCTACATATCTTTCAAGAGCACATGACAGTGTATCTGGTGATTTCTAGAAGCCCTGGGGAGAGGTGCTGTCTGGATACAAGTAGGTGTGGGAGGGTTAGTGGTATTGGTGTTAGGAAATAAAAAAAAATTGATTGGGTTGGATTGTCATTCCATATCTGTGTGGTCTCCACTTCTGTTCAACAGCTCTGATGGGGTAAGTGAGGTTGGGCCACACCTGATGATATCAGGTATCCCTCTGATGGTCTTTGAGAGCCCATATGTGGTACTAGGGTAGAACCAGGGTCAACCGCATGCAAGACAAGCACCTTATCTCTCTGGTCCCTAAACTGTGTCATTACCTTCTTAGTAGAGAAGTGTTTCTTTCCCCCTTGTTGGATTTGCATCGCACCTTAGCAGAAGTGAGAAGCTACTCCCAACTCTGTGCTCAGAAGCTGCCCCTAGTGGCGCTTGTGAACCTTGCAATTGAACCTGGCTTCCTCCATAGGGAGCATTTCCTCAGCCCACTGAGCTTACCTCTCTAGCTCTAGCGGGACCCTTCTTCATTGTGCCATCTCTGTCTCGCTCCTTATTCTTACTCTGCTTTATTTCCCCCCATCATTTTGTTTTATTCTCTTTATTAGCACTTATACAACCCAACATGAGCTGGAGCGATAGCACAGTGGTAGGGCATTTGCCTTGCACGCAGCCAGCCCAGCTGAGCCAGGTTCTATTCCTCTGCCCCTCTCAAAGAGCCCGGCAAGCTACTGAGAGTATCTCGCCCTCACAGCAAAGCCTGGCAAGCTACCTGTGACATATTCAATATGCAAACACAGTAATAACAAGTCTCGAAATGGAGACATTACTGGGCCCGCTTGAGCAAATCGATGAATAACGGGGGCACAGTGACAGTGACAGTGACAACCCAACATCAGTTTGATAGACTTTATTAACATTGATTTATTATTTTCTGTGAGAAACACAACCTCTCTTATATCCAGCACTAAGAATAGAAGCCCACAGTTGGTGTCCTATTGATCATTAAGACTGCCAATCCGTTGGTACTATCAGAGCTGAAGGAATGAGTGACCCATTATTTCTACAGCACCTGTTCTGGAGGGGGTAGAAGCAAAGGATTAAAAGTGCTGCTTCTCTTTGGTACATCTACACAATGGAGTACTATGTAGCTCTTAGAAAAGATGAAGTCATGAAATTTACATACAAGTGGTACAATATGGAAAGTATCATGCTAAGCGAAATGAGTCAGAAAGAGAGGGATAGACATAGAAAGATTGCATTCATCTGGGGGATATAAAGTAACAAAGTATGAGATTAATACCCAAGAATAGCTGAGATCAGCACCAGGAGGATTACTCCATAACTTAGAGGCCAGCCGGGTATCCTAGAGGAAAGGGCTATTCAGATAGAGAAGGGAGCACCAAATAAAGGATGTTTGGAGGATCCTCCCAGGAGGGGAGATGCATGTCGAAAGTAGACTATGGACTGAACATGTTTGCCACTCAATGCCTCTTTTGCAGACCACAACACCCAAAAGGAGAGAGAGAACACAGGGGATTGCCCTGCCACAGAGACAGGGGGGATGGGGGGATGGGGGTGGGAGGGATATTATCCATGGTGGTGGAAAATGGGCACTGGTGGAGGGATGGGTATCTGATCATTGTATAATCGAAACCCAAGCACAAAAAATTGTAAATCTACAACTTTAAAAAAAATAAAATAAAATAAAGGGAAAAAAAAAAGTGCTGCTTCTCTGTTAGAAAAGATGAAGTCATGACATTTGCATCTAAGTGGATCAACATGGAAAGTATCATGTTAAGTGAAATGAGTCAGAAAGAGGGGGACAGACATAGCAAGATCGCACTCATCTGTGGAATATAAAGTAACAGAATGGGAGACGAACACTCAAGAATAGTAGAGGTAAGTACCAGGAGTTTGGAGACTGGCCTCACATGCTGGGAGAGAGGTCATCTTAGACAGAGAAGGGAACACCAGGCAAAAGAGGTATTCTGAGGACCCACTCGGGATGGGAGATATGTGCTGAAAGTAAACTATAGACCAAACATGATAGCCACTCAATACCTCTATTGCAGACCACAACACCCAAAAGGAGAGAGAAAACAAAAGGGAATGCCCTGCCACAGAGGCAGGGTGGGGCAGGGGGAGTGGGGGATATGGTGGGGATGGTGGGAGGGATACTGGGATCATTGGTGGTGGAGAATGGGCACTGGTGGAGGGATGGGTCCTCAATTGTTGTGTGACTGGAACGCAAGCACGAAAGTTTCTAACTCTGTAACTGTACCTCATGGTGATCCACTAATAATAATAAAAAAATTTAAAAATATTTGGAAAAAAAATAAAAGTGCTGCTTCATGGGGTTTACCATTTATGAGACGATTGAATGAAGCCCAAGACGGTCTGTTTTTGTTTTTTGAAGATTTTATTTTATTAAAGCACCATGAATTACATAGTTATTCATAGTTGGGGTTTTGACCTACAGTGTTCCACCACCAATCCCACCATCAGTGTCAACTTCTGTCCCCCAGTGTTCCCAGATTCTCTCTCCAAGTTTCCTACCCCAGCCCCAGCCCCAGCCCCAGCCTGCCATCTTGACAGGCACATTTCAAATTTGGTTATTAAAGATTGGTTCTCACAATTTCAGTATTTGTTTTTCAAGTGATGCCTTCCATTCAAAACCTAGCACAGCTTCTAAGGAAACAGCATCCTTCACAGACTAGAGATTCTCATTCTTTGAGAGTTTCTTTCTTCTTTTTTTTTTTAACTTCAAAGCTGTCATTGGTGTTAAGTTTAGTGTCTTGAGAAAGCTAGCATGTGGTGAGCTTGTCCCCCCACATCTGTTTGGCTGCCATGATTGTCCTGTACCCTCTCAGACAATCACTATCCAAGGGATGCTGTATTGGCCGTCTTTTTCCTCCCACCATACTCCATCCTGGCTCACCTCAAAGCCTGGGGTTAAGCAATTTCTGTGACAGGGCCTGGGGAATCTCTTCGGTGGTTTCTCAGTGGGTAGAGATAGTCTCTTTCTTACCATCTGTCTTCCTTCCCTAGAAAATGCACACTCTTCACTATCCCATTTGAAAACAGGGAGGCATTAGACTGACCAGAGCAGACTCAGGTTGTTAAGAGTTTAAGTGGAAGATTGGTACCTCTAAGGAGGCCTGGCATAGGTGAGAAGAAAATCAACAGGAAATCAGCAGAAAGGTATTGAATGTAGGCTTGGCAGCTCAGGAATCTTGGTCATTTAACCACTCAGGCTTCAAAGATGGGAGGGGAAGATGACCAGTTACTGGTCTTTGGATAGGGGTGTCGATGTCGCTGGCCTCTGGATAGGGGTGTAGATGTCACTGGCCCCTGGGTAGGGGTGTAGATAGATGTCACTGGCCTTTGGATAAGGATGCAGAGATTTGCTTAAGGGAATTTCAGGATGATGAAGTTATTGTTTTTTTTTTCTTTTTGGGTCATACCTGGCGGTGCACAGGGATTACTCCTGGTTCTGTACTCAGGAATTACTCCTGGTGGTGCTCAGGGGACCATATGGGATGCTGGGGATTGAACTTGGGTCACCCCGTGCAAGGCTAATGCCCTACCCACTGTGCTATTGCTCCAGCACCAGGATGATGTAGTTATTAAATTTAGTAGTGTCCAACAAGGACTGTTTTCCCACCAGGGAAATTTTCTTATTCTTCCTTATCTAGG
This sequence comes from Sorex fumeus, assembly GCF_029834395.1. Lineage (NCBI taxonomy): Eukaryota > Metazoa > Chordata > Mammalia > Eulipotyphla > Soricidae > Sorex > Sorex fumeus. The sequence continues at coordinate 10,086,018 of NW_026606157.1, read as the reverse complement.
TGAATTGTACAACAACTTTGCACAGCCTGCCTAAAACTGACCAACCAACGTGTATATACTTGGACTACTTCCATCAAATTAGAAATTCTCATGAAATTTCTGTGTCTCTCATTTCCTATATCCTCAGATGCCATGAGACGAACTTTCTGTTTCCTTCAATGATGGTGAAAAAGACCTGAGTTCCTTCAGATTTCTACCACATATGTAAAATTCAAAAGTAGACTACTACTGATCAAGATGTCTTGCTAAGCTTATCATTTCCCAATGGAATTGACCAGTATTACTTTATCATTTTATTATTGACTTCAGTGACCTGTAATTCAGGGAGGAGAAAACTAAGTTTCCCATTGCAGAAGTCTAATGTCAGCGTGAGATTGGTGTTTTTGTTTTTTTGATTTGTTTTGTATGAATTTATTTTGTGTTAAAAATAAATTATCAAAAGTAAGTGTCACGGAAGTGACAGTCTTTGCAAGATCTTACTGTTCAGGTGTAATCAAAATAGCACATGGTCTTCAGCATGAATTCTGAACTCTTGTGAGTCGGTTTGCTAGAACCAGAGTTTCTTAAGTCTGACAGAACAAGGCACCAGAAGCCATGTGGGATAAAATAAACAAACTGGAAATTGAGGTGAAGATGAAAAAACAAACAAACGAGTTTCCTTCGCTGCTAAATGACGTCTATTGAAATTATAAGAAAGTGAATATGTCAGTTGAACACTCTGTGACCTCAAGAAAACATTTAGCTTCTCTGCCTGCACTTCCCATTCCAAGACAGAATACGAAGGCCAGGAATCTGGAAGTAAGAAAATTAGTCAGCACCTGTGGAGCTATATGGTTAGAAAGAGTCTGGGCAAGTGGCACTGGCTTGTTTATATTCAGGGGAAAGAAAACAAAGATTTCAAGAAGTTCCAATCAGACAGCTTTGGGTGCTCTAATAAGAATTAGGAGCTAGTCTCAGCCCTCCTCTCCCTTAGTTACTCTGGAATAATCCTTGGAATGATGACAAAATTCTTGCTTAGTGAATCACTGAAGTCAAGAGACTTGGATTTAAGTGTTTGTCAAGGCAGGGGAAAGCCACTTAGTACTTTAGAGTCTTCTTATCCTAAAAATAGAGATATCAGGATCTTTGCTGAGGGACTATTGAGAGGATTAAACGAGAGGATTTGTGTAGGAATTACCATCATCTCAGGTGTGAGATCAAGGACCTTTTATGTTGATGGAGAAACAAGCGTGTAATGTTTGGTAGGTCCCCACAACTCACACTGCGTGACAACCCAGGTTATGGTCCTTTGACAGAAAACCTTTTCCCACTCTTTCAATTGTAAGAGAGTTTGCCTCTAAATACTATCCTCATTTGTTCTGGAAGCTTTTGGAACATCAAAAGAAAGCCTGACCTTCAGAAGGCTTCTGGTCACCGGGGTTCCATCTAACATCTCTATGGGATTGAGCCAAGGAGCAACCATAAGTGTTGATGATCTAAGTTATGAACCATTATATCAATTACTTCATCAGAACTTTCAGGGAGTTTCATAGGGAAGCCAAATATAGTAATGAAGGTCCTTGGTGCCTTCCAAGAATGGGAAGATTACGATTACTGAATCCATAAGAAACACACAAGTCAAGAACAGAAACGAGGCCATCTTTGAAGCCTTAAGCATAAGAGAAAGAACACATGGAGGGTGCGGGATCCCGGAGGAAAAAAAAAAAAAAGAAAAAACAGGTTCCAAAAAGAGCCGAGTTCACCCGCAAGTTCCAGATGGAGTAGGTGCCACATCCCGCCTCCCCCAGATGGAACCCCGGTGACCAGAAGCCTCTACAAACACAGCTCGAGTATGCGGGAACGAGGACTTTTTCTCAAATCTGCCGGACTACACCTCCCAGGTAACCTCTGATTCCGGAAGTCACGCCCACAGCCCGCCCCCCAGCGCCATCTTTGAAGCCTTAAGCATAAGAGAAAGAACACATGGAGGGTGCGGGATCCCGGAGGAAAAAAAAAAAAAGAAAAAACAGGTTCCAAAAAGAGCCGAGTTCACCCGCAAGTTCCAGATGGAGTAGGTGCCGCATCCCGCCTCCCCCAGATGGAACCCCGGTGACCAGAAGCCTCTACAAACACAGCTCGAGTATGCGGGAATGAGGACTTTTTCTCAAATATCTCAAATATCTCTCTATATACAAAGTGATCAATGAGAAGTAAACCACCCAATCTTTCTCCCTGAAAGTCAGAGTTAAGTTTGGAGCACGGCCACAGCCCCAGAAACACAAGGACTTAATGCAGAACCCAGCAGCTTAGAGCAGGAAAGTGAAAGGACTATGCGTTAATCCAGGCCATCAAGTCTGCCGGAGGGGAAAGGCTGTTGCCCCATTCGCCCTCTCTTCTCTGGAAAGAAGGATGGCGGCCACATGGGAGCCTTGTGGACAGCAGGTATGAGCCGGGGGTGTGGGGGCGACTAAAACCTCATGGGAAGGGGGGCGTTCCGGTCCGTCCTTCACGCCCTACCGAGGTCACCAGTTGCCCCCCACGAGCGGCTCTCCAGCACGGCCACAGCCCCAGAAGCACAAGGGCTTAATGCAGAACCCAGCAGCTTGGAGCAGAAAAGTGAAAGGACTATGCGTTAATCCAGGCAATCATTTCTGCCCAGAGGGGAAAGGGTGTTGCTCCCTTCCGCCCTCCTCCCTCTGGAAAGAAAGATGGCGGCCACATGGGAGCCTTGTGGACAGCAGGTATGAGCCGGGGGTGTGGGGGCGACTAAAACCTCATGGGAAGGGGGGCGTTCCGGTCCGTCCTTCACGCCCTACCGAGGTCACCAGTCACCCCCCACGAGCGGCTCTCCAGCACAGCCACGGCCCCAGAAGCACAAGGACTTAATGCAGAACCCAGCAGCTTGGAGCAGAAAAGTGAACGGACTATGCATTGACCCAGGCCATCAAGTCTGCCGGAGGGGAAAGGGTGTTGCCCCATTCGCCCTCTCCTCTCTGGAAAGAAAGATGGCGGCCACATGGGAGCCTTGTGGACAGCAGGTATGAGCCAGGAGTGTGGGGGCGACTAAAACCTCATGGGAAGGGGGGCGTTCCGGTCCGTCCTTCACGCCCTACCGAGGTCACCAGTTGCCCCCCACCAGTGGCTCTCCAGCACGGCCACAGCCCCAGAAGCACAAGGGCTTAATGCAGAACCCAGCAGCTTGGAGCAGAAAAGTGAAAGGACTATGCGTTAATCCAGGCAATCATTTCTGCCCAGAGGGGAAAGGGTGTTGCTCCCTTCCGCCCTCCTCCCTCTGGAAAGAAAGATGGTGGCCACATGGGAGCCTTGTGGACAGCAGGTATGAGCCGGGGGTGTGGGGGCGACTAAAACCTCATGGGAAGGGGGGCGTTCCGGTCCGTCCTTCACGCCCTACCGAGGTCACCAGTCACCCCCCACGAGCGGCTCTCCAGCACAGCCACGGCCCCAGAAGCACAAGGACTTAATGCAGAACCCAGCAGCTTGGAGCAGAAAAGTGAACGGACTATGCATTGATCCAGGCCATCAAGTCTGCCGGAGGGGAAAGGGTGTTGCCCCATTCGCCCTCTCCTCTCTGGAAAGAAAGATGGCGGCCACATGGGAGCCTTGTGGACAGCAGGTATGAGCCGGGGGAGTGGGGGCGACTAAAACCTCATGGGTCGGGGGGCGTTCCGGTCCGTCCTTCACGCCCTACCGAGGTCACAAGTCGCCCCCCGCGAGCGGCTCTCCAGCACGGCCATGGCCCCAGAAGCACAAGGACTTAATGCAGAACCCAGCAGCTTGGAGCAGAAAAGTGAACGGACTATGCGTTGATCCAGCCCATCAAGTCTGCCGGAGGGGAAAGGGTGTTGCCCCATTCGCCCTCTCCTCTCTGGAAAGAAAGATGGCGGCCACATGGGAGCCTTGTGGACAGCAGGTATGAGCCGGGAGTGTGGGGGCGACTAAAACCTCATGGGAAGGGGGGCGTTTCGCTCCGCCCTTCATGCCCTACCGAGGCCACCAGTTGCCCCCCACGAGCGGCTCTCCAGCACGGCCACGACTCCAGAACACAGAAACCAGTTTCTTAACTATCTGACTTTCAGTAGAAATACTTCCAGGGTCAATAGGTAAAATAGCAGAAATCCAAAACCAACATTTAATTCTTGAACCCAGCTGTAGAAAGCAAATCACTTCACAATGCTTTTTCAGCATGTCTGATTTGGGGGGGGGTAAACTCTAAATAATAGTGGTGAATCTTTTATTGAAACAATCTAATCAAAGCGGATAGAGTGTTAACTAGAATTCATCTGCCTCACAGGGACGGGGAGGGGTGGGGGGTGGGGTTTTATTGGGGTTCTTCATGGGAAAAAATAAGTATTGGTAAAGGGAAATGTGTTTGATATTTGCATGACTGAGACATAAACCTGAAAGCTTTGTAACCTTTCCCACAGTGATTCAATAAATAAAAAATAAATAAATAAAAAAAAAAAAAGAACAGAAACGAGACTCCGGGTGGGTGATTCTTGAAGAGGCAGCTTTATTATGGCTTTCTCTGGGACACACCTAGGCTCCCCGAAGCACAGTAACAATTATGGAAAACTTTTCTGCAAATATTTCCTTGACTATATGAGGAAGAGAGAAGAAGAGAGGGTGGGGGGGAAATGGGGAGAGAGGGAGAAAGGAAGAAAGGGAGGGAAGAAGGAAGGGAGAGGAAGGAAGGAAGGAAGGAAAGGAGGGAGGGAGGGAGGGAGGGAGGGAGGGAGGGAGGGAGGATAGAAGGGCAGACTGATGAGGAGAGAGGAAAGTTCATTTCCAGTGCGTGGAAACAGTGCGTTGTGAACTCTCTTCTAAACTAGAGCATCTGCTCTCCCCCTGGTCTACTTCCCAGTCCTGACCCTGCTCACCGTCTCCCTTGCAGAGTGCTTTCAGGATCCTCTCTGGAAAGGAGAGACCACACTCCTCGGTTCTCTGGATCAGCTAAAGGTAAAGGTAAAGGTAAAGGCCCTCCCGTTGATGGTCGATTTGCTCAAGCGGGCCCAGTAACGTCTCCATTGGAGACTTTGTTGTTACTGTGTCTGGCGTATCGAATACTCTCGGTAGCTTGCCGGGCTCTCCGAGAGGGGCGGAGGAATCGAACTCGGGTCGGCCGTGTTGGCCGCTTGTAAGGCGAACGCCCTACCCGCTGTGCTATCGCTCCAGCCCAGGATCAGCTAAGTCCAGGATGTTTATTTCAGACAAGCAGAATCCATTTATGAAAGTAATGAGCAGCAGCATGAAGATATTCAGGGCTAAGAAAACCAAAGCTACTTTTTCTTTTAAAAACCCGGGTGAATGTCATGTGGCCCCCCTCGACAGGTGGAGGCATGTTTAATTCCGGGATTCACATGTAAGGCATTATTCCCAGGAGCAGACCTGCATGAACCGAGTGTGTGTGTGTGTGTGTGTGTGTGTTGTTTCCCGAGCACAAACAGCAGACAGACTGTTGACAGTCACTGTTTTGTGGGGGGTGTTTTGGGTACAGATTCCCTCCTACCAACCAGATGATATTTCCTCCTTTAATTGGCATCAGGAAAGTGTTTGCACATTATGGAAAAGCTGCTAGGCATGACAGAGAAGCCCCAACCTCTGAGTTTCATGCCAGCGGAATATGAAGTTCATTTAGTAGGCAAGAGATCGGGACTTTGGGTTTGTTACTTGGGGCCTACACTCAGCTGGACTTAGGGATCATTCCTGCTGGGGCTCAGGAGACCGGATGTGGTGCCAGGAATTGAACCCGGCTCAGGTGCCCGCTGCTATCTCTCTGGCCCTGGGACGGGGACATTTTATATCACCCAGAGTTCCTTTGTGGGGCCTGGGAGAAAGGGTGAGCTTCAGTTAGATTTTTCGGAATCCTTTGCCAGAGGCAAATGGCTATCTTCCTCTTCCACCAAGCATGACTTTTCCCCCCAAGATTTTTTTTTAATTGAATCACTGTAGATAGAGCCTTACAAAACTGTTCCTGATGAGGGTTTAGGTTTCAGTCATATGGTGTTCCAGTACCCATCCCACCACCAGTGTACATTTCCTAGCTCTCGTTGGAGCGTGGTTTTGGAACAGGAAGGTTCCTTGGAAATGGGCCTGTGCAGGCCCCCTGTGGCATTCAAATGCTCTCTGTCAGGCCTGGAAGCTGATGGAGAAGCAAGAAAGGCTACACTTGGCCTGGGCCATTCCTGCATTCACGGGAAGTAGCCCTCCACTGCAGGAGACTGTGTTCCGTTGTGCAGACTCGTGCACGGAGGAGACGTACCAGGAGCAAAGAAGATGGAATTCTGTAGACAGGGAATGTGGAGGAGATCGTCGTCCAGGACTCCACAGCCACACGCGTCTCCTCTGCCAGGTAGGGTGGCTGCGGGAACCCTGGTGTGTGTGTGTGGGGGGGGAGAATTAGCTGCTTGTCGCTCAAAGAAAGACACGTGATAGAACAGTGAGCACCCAGCAATCCTCTGGGAGGAGAACGAGAAGCTTCCAGTGTCAGAGCATTGCATTTGGAAAGACGATTTTAACATGGGTGGTTTGCATCCTTGTGCCCTGGAAAGATGCTGGAATGTGCACGTGAGTGTACCAGCCCATGCTGAGCTCTGACTGTGGCCCCTGGCGTCAGCTGCATGACACCCACATGCTTCAGAAATGGTGTTTTCCTTCACATTTGGCTGCAGGGGCCAATGTTTGGGGTTTTCAATGAGTTTGTGGGCTGGAGCGATAGCACAGTGGTAGGGCATTTGCCTTGCGTGCAGCCAGCCCAGCAGAGCCGGGTTCTATTCCTCTGCCCCTCTTGGAGAGCCTGGCAAGCTACCAAGAGTATCTCGCCCACACGGCAAAGCTACCCGTGATGTATTCGATATGCCAAACACAGTAACAACAAGTCTCAAAAAAATGGAGACGTTACTGGGCCCGCTTGAGCAAATCGATGAACAACGGGAGGACAGCGTATCAATGAGTTTATGAAAATCCTTGAACCCACAGACTTAATTGCTTACTAGACCCTTTTGTTTATAAAGGCACTTTTGCACCTGTCTATGCTCAGGGCACACTCCTGGCGGTGCTCAGGGGACTGTACGTGGTGCTGAGGATCAAAGCTGTGGTGTCTGCAAGCAAGGCGAGAGCTGGCCTGTCTCTCCAGCCCCATAGCAGGCCATCTGAGTATTCCATATCACCCAGCACAGTCAGCCAACAGGGCTACATGATGAAATAAGGTTTGGAGGTCCTTTTAGGTGTGACTGTGAGTTCATCTTCAGGGCTAGAAGATAATGAGGAAGGGGGAAACTGGCTTGCTGGTACAAATGCAGGGGACAGCTGGCCCAGAGTTTCAACCTGGGCGTCTGCACAGGTGACTGCCAGTTGTCCTGACTCCCCCGGTTGGGATAATCCCACTGAGTGATGCTCTGATTGAAGCTAAGAAAGAACTTGCTGAGTTTGCCCCAGAATCTGGTGTGAGGTCACAGGGGATCAGGTGCTCTGACTCTGACACATAAATAGGTAATTTTCAAAGGAAAAATATCAGCACTTGGAGAATGATTTCCTCTTCTCACTCTGATTCCGTGTGATCAATTCTCTCCTGCCCGCTGCTTCTGAGTCAAAGTGTTCCCGATGAGCCCGAAGTACCCCAAAGACAAATAACAGGCTGGGACCCCATGAAATGGGACCCCATGAAGTGGGCTGAAGGGTGACAGGACAGTTTGGAGACCCCCTACCCAACACAAGCTATATTTTTATTAATTTATTTAGGTTTTTTGGACCACTCCTGGTGATGCTGAGGGTTCCTCCTGGCTCTGCACTCAGGAATTACTCCTGGCGGTGCTCAGGAGACCATGTGGAATGTTTTCTTACTCACTAGACTATCTCCCCAGCCCCCAACACATGCTTTATACCATCAGCTCAGTGGATTGACACAGGGCCCTGCATGTGTGACCCCAGCAAGACGCCTGGTGTGGGGAAGCCTGACTTCAGGTAAGGGTGGCAGTGTGTCCTACCTGTGAAGAAGAAGGTAGAGAGCTGTGTGATCTTAATGTGAGTGACATGGGCACAGTCACGCCAACACTTGAGAGACACTCGTGCTTCAGGTGGCTGGAGGAAGCAGGAGACGGTTGTGAGGAGCGGTTTAAGCCAATCTGATCCTCACCCCTGACCGTCTCTGACTGGTCTAACCATACACGTTTATTCTGGCAAAATCTGAGGTGGTGTTTCTCTGGGTTCAGGCTCTTGCTTGCCACCGTTGGCTGGGTGAACGTTATGTTACAGTTGGGTGTCTCTGTTCCCTGTCTGTAATGTGGGGTGGCAAGAGTAGACCAGAATTTTTACCAAACTCTGTTTCCATAGGGCAGTTTTCCACTAAACTCTGTTCCCACAGAACCAGACTGTGTTCTGCACGGTGTCCCAACCAGAGGGAGTTCTTTGGCAGTGTCATCTGGGCTGGTCACTGTGCTGTTGTGCGGACAAAGGGCCTTCTCTCTCCTTCCTTATACTTTTTTTTCTTTTTCTGATCTTTGCACCATTATCCAGTTATTTTTTTTTCCGGGACATCATTTCCGGCCCCCCTGGATATCTGTTTAAAGTAAAAAGCCACAACAAACAATTGCCCTCACACTACTCCAGGGAATTTAGACTTATTTTCTCCACTGCTCCACTTTCTCCACTGTAAAAGCAATATGATCTCTATGTTTATATTACTGTAAGTGTTGGTAGCTTTAAAAACATTTCATGACTTTCTTCATCATCAGCTGAGAGAGAGAGAGAGAGAGAGAGAGAGAGAGAGAGAGGTGAAAATGCTGCTTTTGCAGCAGAAATCTTCAGATTCATGAATGGAACAAAAGGCGTTGTGCCTGTGGAATCTGTTTCTTCCCTCCTCAAGTTCATTCTTTCTGCAAATATTCCATGTCAGACACAACAGGAAGCACAGCTCCAGAGCCTCATTTGTTGAAGACTGAGTCCCGTTGTTGAATATTCTTTCAACACTCACAGATGTCTGTGTCCTTGAACATTCGGAGCTTTCTTGGACTCTGTCCCTTCATGTCTTTCTTCTGATGAGAGACCTTGGCAGGCTCTTTTATCCCCGGGAGGAAGCCCAGGGTTTCGCAGCCTTTCTTTAGGGAGAAGTGGAAGGACATTTTGTGTTTTGGCATGTAGCAAGGACTTCTTGAGAATCAATGAGCAGACAAATTTAACCGCAAATGAAATAGCCAATTATCAAAGGATTCTGCACAGGCCCTCCCTTTCTGAATGTTCTAGAAGGACAGCCTGTGCTCCTGGTGGTCACATTTTGTTTTTAATGTAGGAGTACTGGTATTTATTCATCCATTGATTAAGCTGATTGAATTGGGCATGAACTCCACATTACTTTTTAAAAATTTTTAAAAAGTTGATGGAATATTTGTGAGATAGACCATTACAAAGCTGTTCATAATTGGGTTTTAGTCATACAATGACCCAGCACCCATCCCTCCACCAGTGTACATTTCCCACCGCCAATGTCCCCTGTTTCCCCACCATCATCCCCCAACACCCCACCCCACCCCCAGCTTCCCTCTATGGGAGGCACTTTCCTTCTCTCTCTCTCTCTCTCTCTCTCTCTCTCTCTCTCTCTCTCTTTCTCTCTCTCTCTCTCTCTCTCTCCTTTTCCTTTTGTGCACTATGGTTTGCAATACAGGTGCTGAGAGGTCATGGTGTTTGTTCAGGGTATTTGGTATTTTTATCAGGACAATAAGGTTGGAGTAGCCCTTCAATTGGGTGAAAGCTTTGGGGGATCGATGTGACTGCTGAGACTTCCAGAAGTACAAGGAGGTGGGGGGAGGTAGCCCATCTGGACCCCAAGAAAGTCTGGAGATTTCAGTCACAAACCCTGCATACCCTAAATTTCAGCGGATTATATCTTGGTGAGGTCTGTCCTGACACAGTGGAGTCAGGCCAGGGGTATGGCAACAATTTTGGATTATGGAAGCAAGCGGCTGCTGGGGACTCTGCTTGGGCTGGCTCCAGGCTGACCTGCCCCCCCCCCCCCCAGACTTACCCTGATCTGTTCAGCCATGCGAGCTTAATTGCTGCTTTTGATCTCTTTCGAGATTTATCTATGGGTCTTTGAAATAAGTCCAATAAATGGGCTTGAATAGCTGAGCCAGAGGTGGTTTGTGGGCATGGCTCTCACATACCTAACCTTTGGCCATTTAATTTCTTATTAAACTTGGCCCCAAGTTGTTGGGGTCCAGCCAAAAGCATAGTGGAAATTTTGGGGTACCAGGAAGCTGGTGTTCACATTTGTGCTTATTCTCACTATAAACATATTGAGCAAAAATTGGAAGAAGATGGAAAGGGTTTTTTTTTTTGTTTTTTGTTTTTTGCTTTTTGGGTCACACCTGGTGATGCACAGGGGTTACTCCTGGCTCATGCACTCAGGAATTACTCCTGGCGGTGCTCAGAGGACCATATGGGATGTTGGGAATTGAACCGGGGTCAACCGTGTGCAAGGCAAACACCCTACCTGCTGTACTATCACTGCAGTCCCTGGAAAGTCTTAAGGAGAGAGTAGAACTTAGTCATTTAGTAAGTATTGACTGATTAATTTGCAGGTATCTCTGTTCTAGGCTCTGAAGGTAAAGAGGTAAACAAGATGAACGAGGTTCTTCCGAGAATGGAAGATGGGAACAAAGCATTATGGAAACAGGAGAAATCCTGGCGCAGACATGAGAGTGACACGGAGTGAGTGACCGGACCAACCATGCCTCTGAGGAGGGACTGACTGATCACATGTTTGAGGAGGGACTGGACTGATCACGCCTCTGAGAAAGGTCTGAAACATCATACCTCTGTGGAGGGACTGGACTGATCCCATGTTCTATGTTTGTGTCCTGGGATGTTTTGACATCTTGGGGGACCTTGCTTCTCCCAGCGCTCTTTATCCCCAGAGACTGCACACAACTCCCCAGAGACAGTGCCTTTGACTTGCAAGCCCCCCCAATCCCGACCCTCTGCCCCATCACCCCCTTGACCAAGGAGTCCAGGATCTATTCCATTGCCTATGTCACCTCCAGGCCAACTACGGGACAAGTAGGAGCCACCCCTTGCCCTGAATCCTGCCAGAATGATTCCACCTCTTGGCCCTGGTGGGCTGGCTCTCTGCTCTGCCATGTCTCCCCATGACAGCTGCACTGGGAGATGGTGCTCTCCCACCCACCCTGCTGCCCCCCCGCCCCCTCCCACTGCTTCCCTGCCTGGCCCTGACTGCTCTGCCCGCTGTAGCTGGGGAGATGGAGCTAGAGAAAAGCCCCTGTCTACATCCAGTTTTCACGCGTACATGACCCACTCAAAGGGATCCTGGGGGCAGCGGCAGTGCTCCCTGGGCTGAGATCTGAGGGCGGGAAGGATGAGCCGCAAAACTCAAGGCAGGCGCAGTCCAGCCCCTCCGCTCTCTGGGGTCAGGGGCCGGATGGGAGGTGCGTGTGTCGGGGCCAGCTCCCGCCTCTCTCCTCCCTTGTCCCTCCCCTCCAGATGTCAGCTGATCTCCAATAATCTGCACAGGGCTAAGGTGCCTCTCTGGGTGTCAGCTGACCCCCTCGTCTTTCATGCAAGACAGGGATGTGTGTAAACAGGTAACACTGTGTAAACAGATGAGTGATAAGCACCCAGGCTAGTCAGGTGCACAGGGAGCTCTGCTAAGGTGCTTCCCACGGACAGGGAAAGCTGATTAACTGCGCCATTTCTCACATTCAACAGTGTCTGTGGGTTGGTCTCTTACAAGAACTCAGCGCTGGGGTTTCAAATGCACCTCCCACTGCTCCCTGGTTCCGGGCAGAGGCGGAGGGGCAATTTTTCCCGTGGGTGTAAGCGCTGGTCGGTGCTCACGCTGAGCACCCATGATTCCTTGTTTAATGTGGCTTGTGTCCTTTATATCGTAATTATACCCAAAGCTTACAGGCACGGGGGAAAGCGTGCCCTGCTCTCTATTGCTCAAGAAATCCGGGGTGTGACAGACAGCAGACATTTCACTGCCACCTTCAGAAGGAAAATCGACTCCTAGGAAGATAAGGAGGGAAAAGTCCAACACCAAAGGCGTTGAGGCATCTCTCCAATCAGGCTTTGTTTCTTGTTCTTCGGGCGTTTATCTCTGTCTTGTGTGTTGAAATCAGCCAGGAAACCATAAAGTCAGCTGGAACCAATCTGCACCCCAATCTCAGTATGGGGGAGCAGGGAGGCAGCGTTAGCATTTTCTCCTCCTGGTTATTCTATTATGCAGCCAGGATCCAGAGCCCAGATAAAGACGGAACGGTCACGTGAAGTACAGCTGAGCACTCCTGGTTGGCGACAGTGTAGATCACAAAGTAGAATTCTCCAGAAAAATGCACTCATACCAAGTATGAGTGCCTTCTTTCTGGAGAAATTTGCTTCATGCTAAGTGAAATGAGTCAGAAAGAGAGGGACGGACATAGAAGAACTGCACTCATTTGTGGAACATAAAATAACATAATGGGAAACTGCAAAGCCTGGCAAGTTCCCCGTGACATATTTGATATGCCAAACACAGTAACATCAAGTCTCACAATGGAGACGTTACTGGGCCCGCTCGAGCAAATCGATGAACAACGGGAGGACTGTGACTGTGACTGAATGGGAAACTAACACCTAAGGACAGTAGAGAAAAGGGTCAGGAGGATAAGCTCCACGGTTTGGAAGTTGGCCTCACATGCTGGGGTAAAGGCAGTTGGGATGGAGAAGGGATCATTAAGTAAATGATAGTTGGAGGGATCGCTCGGGATGGGAGATGCATGCTGAAAGTAGACGATGGACCAAACATGATGGCTGCTTAGTGCCTATATTGTAAACAGTAACACCCAAAAGGAGAAAGAGAGTAAGAGAGAATGTGCCTGCCACAGAGGCAGGGGGTGGGAAGGGGTGGGGGTGACGGGAGGGACACTGGGAACAGTGGGAGTGGAAACAGCACTGGTGGAGGGATGGTGCTTGATCATTGTATGACTGAAACGCAATCATGAAAGTTCGTAATTATCTTGTGAAAGAAGAAGAAGGAGTAAAAGGAAGAAGGAGCAGCAGCAGCTCATAACAGCCCAGCTAGGTGGGTCTTTGGAGAGTTGAATAGTGAAACCTGGCTGAGCTTGGTCAGGGCCCTGAGCTATGTGTGACCAAGAAGAAAGAAGGCAGGCAGAGCAGGCAGCCTGTCTCTGTCTCTCCTGGGAGAAAGGCATCTATCGGGAAAAATGGAAATGAGCAGTGTTGGCGGGATGTGGTGAGAAAGGACTCTTCTCCACTGCCGGTGCGGGTGTGACTGGAGGCAGTGTCTGTGAAAACAGTGCGGAGACTTCTCCAAAAGGGAAGAGTGGAGCCTCCATAGGACCCACCCATTCCTCTTTCAGCTTCCGCCCTCCCCCCCCAGGTGTAAAAACATTACTTTGACATAATATATGCACACCTGTGCTTATCACAGTGCCTGCTCTAGTAGTCAGGATATGGGACGTGCCTCTATTTCCAGACCATGCAAGTGCCCAAATGACAGAAGAACAGATG